>NC_140941.1:92480119-92777619 GCF_014529385.1 Adiantum capillus-veneris | reverse complement strand
TCCATCTCCCATACGTAATCGACATATCACTTTTTGGTAGATGCGAAAGACTGCATGCATAAATTCTCTCGGCACTTGAAGGCTTTGCATACGTCTCCAAAGATTTCCTCGCGGTACCATGTCAAAAGCTTTCTTGAAATCCACAAAGCAACAATACAACTTTTTTCCTTTCAATCGAGACGCTTCCATAAGAACTCGAAGAGTGACAAGGTGATCAATAGTGCTATGATGCTTTCGAAAACCTGCTTGGCCAAGCGCACGTTTGCCATTCTTTTCAGCCCATTCACTTATCTTCATCTCCATGATACATCCAAATAACTTTGCCATCAAAGAACCAACCATTATAGTGCGATAGTTGTTCACATTGTTTACATCTCCTCCTTTGTGCAAAGGTTTGATCCAATTTGCACTCCAATCATGAGGCATGCCATATTGAAGTGCAAGGTTAAACATATCGCATATCCAATATCGTGTTTTCTTGCTTGTCCATTTAATCATTTCAGCTTTGACACCTTGAAGGTCACCTGCCTTGCGAGTAGCAAGTTTCTCAAGAGCGCGGCATATATCTTCAATGGTAAAGAAGGGAGACATAAATGAAAGGGAGCTACAACCCTCCATCTTATCAACATTGGGTTGCTCATAGAGGTTCTTACAATGCATATACATATCCTCAAGAGTCAAGTCACCAAAGCTCTCAACGCGCTTGCCTTTTGGATTTTGCCAAAACTTGCCACATGCATGTGCTTTCTCTTGTGCTAAAAGAAGTTGTTTTTCGACTTCCCACCTTCTCCTCTTCTTTTGAACAAGTGCTTTGTATGTGTGTGAACATTCCAAGTAAACTTCCTTGTCTTTGATTGCATCCAATCTTAGCAAGTGTTTTCGGGCTTGACTACATTCCATGTCAAACCATTTCTTCTTGGTGCTACCCTTCTTAGACCTTTTGCAAGACATGTGTTTCGCCGAAAAGCATTCCTTCGCACAAGAGAAAATTACTTCTTTGAAAACTTTCCACTTGCATTCTAATGTTGGGCTCCCTTGATGCTCTATCATGCTTAACATTTGGTCCACCATATCAGCATATATAAGTGCTCGTTTGAAGTCTAGACGTAGGTACAAATGATTCACATCATGATTGGAGGCTACATGCTCGGGCCGTTTACCACACTTGAGGTCAATACATAACATCCTATGATCCGATTCCGGATTCCATTCACCAAGTGTAAAGCTTTGTATGCATTCTAGAGTGGCTTCTGAGAACAACATATAGTCAATCACGCTAGCACCATTGTGCTTTCTACATGTAAAGTCATTGGTGTCTTGCCATAGAGATACACCATTTGCAATGAGCATTCCGGTACTATTGCACATATGTAGAAGTGACTTTCCATAGTGATCCACTTCTTTTGCATCATTAGAACTTCGATTATACATGTATGAGTCATCCACTCTTCTTGATACATGCGGCATGTCGACTTGTTGTGTGTCGTGTTGTAACATATTTGTGTGAGCATTCATGTCTCCAAAAACAATGACTTCACCTTGATCCTTGTAATGAGCAATGTCTTCCTCTAGTTCAACAAAGGGCTGATCTCTATCCATATTCAAGCGAGCATAAAAGTTGGAGTCATAGTGAGGAATGTAGCAGCCGACCACAAACATGACTTGACCATTTGGTGGGCTGATTTTCAGCCATAAGTAGCGTTTATACTTATCTTCTTTGACAATGGAAACATCTTTCAAACCCTTTTTGGTCATACATGCTACGCCTCCTTGGCCTCTTCGTTGCTTTGCATTTTTGGCCCACATCAAAGAATGTACATCATATTTGTCAAATCCAAGAATTCGTTGCGCATCATGCTCCCATGTTTCGACAAGAAGTATCACATCGGAGTCATTGGTAAGCTCATCAATGTCAATTCCTGCATTCCATGGATACCCGTTACAATTCCAAAAGCTTATTCGCAAGCGTGAGTTGGTCTCATAGATCATGTGTCCCTATTTGTTGGGTGGACTTGCATCCTCCTCAAGTGCCTTTTCTTCTTGAGATGATACCTTAACCTTCTTGCTTCTTTCCTCGTATGCTTTGCGACGTACATTTTGTTGCATAAGAGTGTGATCCTCATATACATTACAACCCGTTCCTTTGAGGTAGATCCAACCATTGTCAAGGATAATCTTTCTCTTTACCTCATCAGCCATGGTACATACAATAGGTCTTTCTCCCGAGCGAGGGACTCCTTGTTTTCCAACTCGATGTGCACCATAAGCCATGATTCCTGACATGCCAAAGTGTGTAGCAAAAAACTCTTCAATAGCAACCGCAAGAGATTGGGGTGTTTCCATGCTTTCCTCCTTGATTCCACGAATGACGATGTTCTTTGAGCGTTTTTGTCGTTCTTGCAATTCTTGAGTGTCCACATTCTCTACATTCTTTGCTTGGACAACGGCTTGCGTGATAGGAGATGTAGAAACCACATTATCCTTACATATATCAGCCCATGATTTGGATGCATTTCTCATCTCACATACATCATGTCGTATTGTATCTATCGTTTCCTCTTTCAATACATGATCACTCTCAACTTTGCTCAAGCGCTCTTTCACTACATTCATGTCCACAAGAGAGCGTTTACATTCTTGAACTTCATTCTCAAGATGCATCAAGCGTGTTGTTTGCATTTCAAGAACCTTCTTGAGGTGCTCATTCTCCACAACGAGAACTCTTAAAGTACCATTCTCCATTGCAAGTGCGCGCAACTCTTCACCTTGCTTGTTGACGGTTTCTTGTAACGAGATCAAGTAAGCCATGATCATTGCTTCCGTTGTTGTAGACGATGTGGTTGGATTAGCATCCAAATTCCTTGGAGATTTTGCATCATTCTCCATGGCGAGTGTGGCTTTTCCACCCTTGCGAGTTTTGTCTGACATTGCCTTCAAGTCGGCAACAAAAATGCAAAGTTTTGACAGTTTTTTCAGTTCTGAGATGCTGTTACAGCAAAGCCTTCCATTACACAGAAAGAGAGAGAGAGAGAGAGAGAGAGAGAGAGAGAGAGAGAGAGAGGGGGGGGGGGGGGGGGCAGGGAGAGAGAGAGAGCGCAGATTCAGAGGTCGGATTCCGGCAATGTGATCTGCACAGCAAAAAGAAAGCGAGACAGAGAAAGAGAGAGAGAGAGAGAGAGAGAGAGAGAGAGAGAGAGAGAGAGAGAGAGAGAGAGAGAGAGATAGCGAGGACTCGTAGTGCTAAAAAAAAATCTAGGTTTAGTGTAGTCCCACCTACAAATTTTGAAATTTACCTCTAAACTTTTTATTTGAAGGTAAGAAAACCTTCAAATTTTGACACTTTACCTCTGTTGTTTCACATATGTAGGTTTGCCAAGTTTTTGGCAAAGGAGGTCGCGAGGGGGGGGCCGTTGCTAGAGATGGCCTTCTGCCTTTATGTCGCACAACAACCAAGGTGCACGGCGGCCAGTGCACAAAATCGCAAATGCAAGTGCAACCTGCCTCGAACGACCTAGAGAGAGAGAGAGAGAGAGAGAGAGAGAGAGAGAGAGAGAGAGAGAGAGAGAGAGAGAGAGAGAGAGAGAAGAGAGGACTCGCAGTGCTCGAAAAAAACCTAGGTTTAGTGTAGTCCCACCTACAAATTTTGAAAGTTACCTCTAAATTTTTTACTTGAAGATAAGAAAACGTTCAAATTTTGACAATTTACCTCTGATGTTTCACATATGTAGGTTTTTGGAAAAAAGATTTTTTCGAGCACTAGCGAGGAGGTCCGGGGGGGGAGGGGGGGGGGGGGGGGGGGGGGGGGTTTGTCGTTGCTGGAGATGGCCTTCTGCCTTTATGTCGCACAGCAACCAAGGTGCACGGTGGCCAGTGCACAAAATTGCGAATGCAAGTGGAGCTTGCCTCGAACACCTAGAGAGAGAGAGAGAGAGAGAGAGAGAGAGAGAGAGAGAGAGAGAGAGAGAGAGAGAGAGAGAGAGAGAGAGAGAGAGAGAGAGAAGAAAGAGAGAGAGAGAGAGAGGACTGCCAAGGAGGTCCCCGGGGGGGGGGGGGGGTTTCCGTTGCTGGAGATGACCTTTTGCCTTTATGTCGCACGACAACCAAGGTGCATGACGGCCAGTGCACAAAATCTTTCTCTGTGTGGGGAGATTAATTATAGGGGAAGGGTTTTTGGGAGCTGTAAATCCCTACAGAGTAGCAAAATCCAATTTGGGAGGCTTTTAGGAGTAAGTTGGTGGCGAGTGCGACAGGGGTAAAGAGGGGCCATGCTGCCGCCGAAGGCGGCGCCGTTTTACTAGTGCTAACAATAAGTAAGGGGGCAAGGTGGTTCAAGTCTCATTGTGGCAAACATGGCAGTGCTTGATAAAAAACCTAGGTTTAATGTGGGTCAAGGTGGTTCAAGTCTCATTGTGGCAACTCATGATGAAGGGAAATCCAAATGCTCTTACTTTTAAGGAGCTGGTTTCGTGTTTGCTGCAAGAAGAACGATCCTGAAAAAATAGGAACATTATGCGCTTGTAGATCAAGATTTTATGGCTAGTCAGAAAGGCAAAGGTAAAATGGCCTCTTCTACTAACAAGCAAAAATCTGCAAATGCTGGTCAAACAAAGAAATCTGATAAGGATGAGAACAAGGGTGATAACAAGCCCCATTGTAGGTACTATAAGGCCAAGGATCATGTCATCAAGCAATGTCCTAAGTTGGCTACGAAGGAGGCAAACAAGAAAGAGGCAAACATTGTTGTTACAGATGACTCTCCTACTACTATAAAATCTACAAATGTTATTCAAGATACAGAATGGGCATTTAGTGCACAATGCAGTTATGACCCATCATTCTATTTAGTGCACAATGTAGTTATGACCCATCATTGCATGATGTATGTATGTTGTGGATTTTGGCGTGTGGTACCTTGACAGTGGTGCTACAAAGCACATTACTTTGCAGTGTGGCATATTCACCTCTCTTGATTCTGCCCCTAAAGAGAATATTGTCACATTCGCCAATAACTCCTCTTACCCTGATAAGGGAGTTGGGAAGATTGTGCTTACTGTTGCTAATGGCAGTACTTTTACACTTTTAGATGCTTTGTATGTACCAGGGATTAAGAAGACCTTGCTGACAGTTTCCGTGCTTGTGAAGATTGGCTTGGTTGTCAAATTTGTGGATGACAGATGTACAATTCATGATCTATCCTATGGTGATACTATTGTCACATCTGGTTTATTATGCCATGGGTTGTTTAAGCTTAACACTTACGGTAAAAGTGTAGAAGATATGGCATGTGGAGTTTCAGATTCACATGCTATTTTAGATGCAAAACTTTGGCATGCACGTTTTGGTCATCTGAATTTTGCTAGTTTGCTAAACCTACAGAAATCTGATATTCATTGCCTACTCTTGAGGCACCTCTACATATTAGGTAAAATGCAACTTTCTTCCCTTCCAAAAAAGGTTCAGTGAGAGTTGTTCGCAAATTACAGCTTGTTCACAGTAATGTTTGTGGTCCAATGCATATACCGTGCAATTTGTGTCCTTGGCTGAAAATGTATCGAGATGTAAAGTGGGCACCCTCCAATCTGATCAAGGGAGGGAGTATATTTCTAAATAATTTAATGCATTTTTTGCTAAAGTGAGATAAAACATCAATGTACAGTGCCTTATACACCTCAACAAAATGGTGTAGCTAAGAGGAAGAATAGGTCTCTCATGGAGATTTAACAATCAAGAAGAGCATTGAGAATTTTCAGGTACGATTTTGTCTGCAGTAATTAACTACTCTTTGAAATCCTTAATCCTTGTCAAATAAACATCCATTAAGTCACCTTCATTCATATGCTCGCTCTCAAACTACTTGCGTAAGTAAGCAACACGAGCCTCATTTCTCACTTGATACAAACTTGAGAGTGTATCCCAAGCATCCTTTGTTGTCTTACATGAGTGAATGTGTGGGATGATAGCATGCTTAACAAATAGCACAATCAAGGCATGAGCATGTGCATCTCTACCATCCCAACAAACTTCCTCTGTAATGGGTGGTATTGCAACATTAGCGTCGATTGTGTTAGAACTTGCAATTCCTGTAGCAATGGAATTGGAACCTGCAACATCCTCAATAGCGCTGTTTTTGCAACAATTACATTTGGAGGTGCAACCACAGGACGTACATCAATTTCTTGCACAATGTTCCAAAGTCCCTTTGCAACCAATACATGATGCATCATGTAAGCCCACAATGGGTAGTTGGTTCCATCCAGCCAATACATCATTATTGTCAACCATGGCCATTGACTGCATCTGATGCAAAAGTTGCGTATTTGAGGTAAAAATTACACAAAACCCCCTTGAGATATATATCACAAGTCGTAGAAGATTGTGAGACGTTTGTATTGCAGAAAATAGACCTGCCAAAATTTCTACACAAAAGGACAAAGTAGCATGCGTAGTGCTGGTTGTAACGCGAACGGAGGTCGAAATGAGCCCGAATCAAAATTTTGACAGCACCATGCTCTAACTAGCTCTCTTGAAGTATATGTAGACCAAAGAATGCCTACCAAATCTTGTTCCAATCAGAGAAGATGATCAACGTGGTGTTGGCGATGCAGCCTGAGAGCTATGACCTGCTCCGATCCGATTGCTGGAATTAGGGTTGTAAGAATGCACACACAAAGCTTGGAGAAGAAGAAGAAGCTCAAGAGCACACAACACAATTATGTTATTTTGTGTCGATGTACAAAGATAAGTGAGCCCTAGGGTTATGGGTGTATATACAAGCCAAGAAAAAAAGAATCCTAATCAGGAAAAAAAAGTGCCCCGACAGTCTTAAGTATGTTCACACACATCACTACTATAATATGGTAACACTACCAACTCAATCAAGTGTCATGGGGGGAATGTTTCCATTAAGGTTCATAAAGGCATGGATAACTCACATGAGGTTGCACAACAAGTGTCCATGAACGGTGCCAAAGCTAGAAGATTTCTTCAAAGGCCACCTTCAAACAATCAAAGGGCCCACTAGGTGATAGTCAACAAAAGAAGGGAAGTCAGGGCATGCTTTGATAAGTTTCACAAGTTCATGAGGTTTTGTAGAACAACTGACCAATTTCAACAAGCATTTCAAAGCTTTTTATTAAGTTTACGCACACTTTTACAAATTCTTGGGGGAAACAAACAATACTCATTACATGTTGAGCATCATAATGTTATTGTATACTTGATATCATATTCCTTTTGTATGTATTGCACCCATCTTCAAATGGTGGTTAGGAGCAAATTTTATATGCACATGGTGCTTACTTCGTGTTCAAATATGGATCACTTGATATGTGGAGCCTCAAGCCATTCTTTGGGAGATATGTCCTTTGGAAAATGGCCTTTAAGCCGTATAGGATTAATTTGCTTTCTTTGCACAGGCACATTATAATTTTTTTCTTTCCAATAACTAAAACTAGTGCCATCAAGCTCCTCTATGTTGAAAAATGTATTCTTTGACAAGGACGAAGATGATGCCATAATGATGTCGAATTAGCCCATGAGTGAGAAAAGGACCAAAAAAATGATGCTAATATGATAGTCATGATGTCAACTTGAAAACAGCTAGTTTATACAAGCATAAACTATATGCATAAATATAGAATCAAACAGAGAAAATATGGCATAATTTTGGCGGTATTTTAGCACTATGTCAAAAAATCAAGTCACCAAACATAAACTGATCTAAACACTAATCACATTGACGAGCAGCCAACACGGCTATCAAGCACCTATACCCATCTATACATGTCTTATGGAAAAGCCTTGAAAAGGGGGTACTCTATTGATATCATCCACCGTGCAAAGGTACCAAAGCTCTGCGTGCACAGCTTCAAAAAACAACCCTCCATAAGGTTATGCAAGACTCAAGACTCAAACTACCATAAAAATGTCAAAGAATGGCACCACAACAAGCGTGCATTGGTAGTGTCCTCACGATCATACATAAACATGAGAAAAGTGATATGACTGCAAAGTGGTAGCTTGAATGTCTCAAACACGCACCGAATATGGCATGCAATTTTACAGACCAAGTGTAGTTTCCCATGTCAGCAAATATTTATGTCAAAAATGCCCAAATAATGTCCAAGAGACACTATGACAATCTCAACCACTCACAAACGCATCAAATATTGAGATACACAACAAACAATGCCAATCAATGCATCATAAAATGTAGTCATATGACCATCCATACCGCATAACTATTCCTCATCAGCAAGGTGGTCATGCAACGAAAAAAATAATCTTATAAGCAATCGCAAATGACACGAATACACTCAAAATACCAAACCTTGAGCTGGATAAAAAGTTCATCACACAAGAACTTCACACACTTTCAAGAGTGCACACCACAACGCATCCATGTTTCTATGATATTATAGAATGTCACATTTGACATATATGTCAAACCCATAAATTTGCCAAGCATTTTACTGTATAAGGCATACATGTGCATCAAAGCATTGCCAAGGCATGGCACCTACTCAATATGCAACCTTACTCCCTCTTTCGAGACACACTGCACCATGATTCCCACCTATGTCTGCATTCTTGTTCCATATCATGAGCCTCATTAGGGCCAAAAACGACTCAAAAAGGGATGTTTGTTAATTTAAGGATTAAGGAATAGTCCAATAGTTATTTGACACATATACAAAAGTATGGCACTCTTGTCTCCTCTATTTTGGGTTTTGGTGGTCGTATTTTGATTGAGAACCGCTAAATGTCTTGATCATAAGGCTGAAATTGCTATATTTGGGTGCTTTCGGCGAGAGAGCTCATTAAATTTGCGGCCCAAAGTAATGAGGTCTCATCTTTTATTCTATTTTATATTTCACAAAAGCGTTGTCAAAAGATACCAAATCTATGTCAGAAGGCTCTCAAAACAAGGGCATTAATGACAAATCACCTACTTTTTTCAAACGTATACCTTTTTCTTTCTCTCTCTATTTTGTGAGAGGTTTAAGTCTTTCCGTCTCTATATTTTCTTTCTTCTTCTCTAATCTCTGAGTTTCCATGGCATCTTTTTCACGTCGCCCTTCACATAACATAACTTCTTGTGACTTTCATAACGTTAGAGAGGATGGTCTTTGGAAGCCCATATCTTTCGTGTGAATGACTGGGTAACAATGCTTCCTTCATGCAAAAGTGTACACAGAGTGAAGAGAACTAAACGTGATAAAGTTAAAAACCATTGGAAAGGTCGTGTTCTTGCTTTCAAAGTGACCGACAATGGCTGGCTAGCTAAGGTTCAACATGTGTACATGGCCAAGGATATGGTGTTAGACTGGGAAGAACATCCCACACTGCATTCTTACTGTAAGTACAAAAAAAAACTTCTATTTGATACAATGAATTTTTCATTCTCCCATTGTTTTTCTCATTTCTTGATTCCATTCCAGATACATTTCCTTCAACACAGCTGTGGAATGGCAACCTGTGGAGAGTCTAAGTGGGACGTTCAAAGCAATGCATAAAGGGATTGCAGATGTTGTGCGCTCCTTGCCGCACTGTCGAAGCAAGGGACTTGCCAATACACCGTGTGCGAGCCACAAATGGCTCCAAGCACACAACAAGCCTAAACTAGCAAGCTCAAGAGAACAAAGGGTGTGTCACTCACTGCTCTACGCTCGCCTTCGTGGTGGATTCCTCGCCGCGATGAAGAAGAAGCTGCAGTCGTGCCGCGCTCAACCGCTTCGCCGCCGTCGTGCCTTCGTAATGCTCGATCGCACACACACTCTCCCTCTCTCTCTCTCTCTCACACACACACACACACACACACAAGGAGGTGAAGAAGAAGAAGATGGAGAGGCCGCGTGTCTTTTCCTTCTCTCGCTGAGCGTCGGGTTTGCAGGCCACACTTGCCCGAGCAAGCAAATTGCACCATGTGGCAGGGGGGGAGAGCCGGAATTCTCTCCCCCATTATCTGTAGTATAGAAAGATATCTTTATTAAAAAGGAAGAGGTCATCTCCACGTGGCAGCAAATCCGTGCAAGAGATGCAGCCAACCCTCGACAATCGCTTGCTAGCTGCCTATGTGGAGTGCTTGCAGTTTCGGCAGCCTACGTGAAGCACTTGCGTCGGGTTGTGGGACATTAAAAAGGCAGAGGTCATCTCCACGTTGCCTACGGATAACATACCTCATGAATTTTGGGGAGAAGCTACTACGACGACTGCTTATTTGATCAATCGGTCACCTAGTACACCACTAAAGTACAAGGTTCCGTAGGAGATGTGGATGGGCAAAGAGCTCAATTATGACAGATTAGGTGTTTTTGGATGTGAAATTCTCACATGTGCCAAAAGAGCTTAGACAAAAGTTGGACCCCAAATCACACAAGTGCATCTTCATTGGATATGGTGTGGACGAAGAGATGGGATATTGTCTCTAACATCCAAAATCTAAGAAGGTTATACGCAACTCACATGTGATATTCAATGAGTTTAAGATACATAGAAAGCTAGTGAAAGACACCGAGTATTGCATAGTACGGTTTGAGAATATTGCATCATCATCAGTTACACAGAATGTTGCACGTGCTAGTGATGCACCTTCCACTAGTACACACATACATGTTTCTCCAGAGAGAGCAAAATCTAGCAATCAGGCACTTTAGAGATCTACTCGTACATCTCGTGCACCTGAGCATTTTGAGCCACAATTGGACTACTTGCTAGTCACTAACTGCGGTGAACCCAATTGCTACAAAGAGGCCATTCAAATGGACAATAGCGTGAAGTGGGAAGAGGCTATGCAATTTGAGTATATCTCGATCTTAGCAAATGAAACTTGGGAATTGAAAGAGTTACCTACGGGTAAATAGGAATTGCCATGCAAATGGGTGTACAAGAAGAAGTATATCACAATTTGATAAGTACATCCAGTCCCGCGGTTGTGTACGGAGCCAAGAGGATCATTGCTTGTACATAAGGAGGTTGAATGATGGTTCCCTCATCATTCTGATTTTGTACATGGATGATATGCTCATAGCCGAGAAGTCAAAAGATGAGATTGCACTTCTCAAGGATGCCTTAAGCAAGCAGTTTGCTATGAAATATTTGGGCGATGCAAGTCACTTTATTGGTATGTGTATCAAGAGAGATCACAAACGTGGTATAATTGAACTTTCGTAGGAAGAGTATGTTCACAAGGTCTTGCAATGTTTTAATATGCAAGGGGGGAAAGCATTGAGTACCCTAATGGCTGCATACAAAAAACTTAGCAAGCATGATTTTCCCAAATCAGATGTTGAAAAGGCAGAGATGGCAAAGGTGCCGTATTCTTTGGCAAAAAATCATTACATGTGCATAATTGTAGCATGTAAAAAAACTAGAGTTTAGGGTTTCCTACTCTCAAGCACTACAAAGAGTGCTACAGACTAGAGAGAGAAGGAGAGAAGAAGAGCAGGAGATTTATAAATTTTGGACTAAGGGTTTAGGCTTATGGTTTATGGTTTAAGGTTTAGGGTTTAGGGTTTCCTACTCTCAAGCACTACAAAGAGTACTATAGAGAGAAGGAGATAAGAAGAGAAGGAGATTTTTAGGTTTGGACTTAGGGTTTATGGTTTAGGATTTAGGGTTTAGGGTTTCCTACTCTCAAGCATTGCAAAGAGTATTATGGAGAGAAGGAGAGAAGAAGAGAAGGAGATTTTTAAAGTTTGGGCTTAGGGTTTAGGATTTATGGTTTCCTACTCTCAAACAGTGCAAAGAGTACTACGGAGAGGAGGAGTTAAGAATTGCAACAAGTACTACGGAGAAAAGGAGAGAAGAAGAAGACGAGATTTTAAAGTTTGGGCTTAGGGTCTAGGGATCATGGTTTAGGGTTTAGGGTTTAGGACTCAGGGTTTAGGGTTTCCTACTCTCAAGCACTGCAAAGAGTACTACGAGAAAAAGGTGAGAAAGAAGAGAAGGAGATTTTTAAAGTTTGGGCATAGGGTTTAGGGTGTAGGATTTTGTGTTTAGGGATTTTTACAGAGAAAATAAAAATGTTCAAAAAATAAAATACTTACACGAATAATTTAAAAACCGATGTGCTTGACCATCCATAGATTGCTTGTAGATTGAGGATCGAGAAGTATGTTTGAAAAATAGAAACTCAAGCACCTTCATATAAAGGTAGTTGTGCTAGCTTTCATAAAGTTTTGTCCTTTTTGGTGCCCACCTCTTTGTTTTGTTCAACTCCACTATGAGCATTTGTTTGGCATTCTCCATTGATTTGTGCATTGTCATCAAGGGTAGATCCATAAATAGCACCAATCATCTTGCTATGGAATGGAAATGGTAATGATTATGTTATGGACTAATGAATGTGTATCATGTGTTTGTGATGTAGCAGGTCAAGGAATCTAGGAGTGGGCAAGATGCAGTTGAACTAGATGCCAATGGTTGTCCGTCAAGAATAAAGTAGTGACTCTAGCTATCTAGCTAATCTTGGACCCAAAGTGGAATGTAACTAGCCTATTTTGGGCTGACCCAAAATACTACATAAATACATGCCTGGAGGAACATATCTCACTCTAGGCATGGGGGAATATTGCACTCTCTCTCTCTCTCTCTCTCTCTCTCTCTCTCTCTCTCTCTCTCTCTCTCTCTCTCTCTCTCTCTCTCTCTCTCTCTCTCTCTCTCTCTCTCTCTCTCTCTTCGCACAGCATCCTCGCTCTAGAGGAGCATGCTTGTGTGTGTGATGTGCTTCCATCATCCTTACACTCTCCTCTGCACAACAATGGTATCAGATCCTAGACCACGCTCCTAAAAACTGCTCGAATGATAGTACGACACATGCATCAAGATAAGTATCCCTTAACTTTTAATTAGCATACTTAAGCTATCGGATTATCAAGTTTTTTTTAACGATATGTTTACTTTGCTAATTACCACCGAATGTGTGTATGATAGGATTGCATCTTCGGTCAAATTCAAACCGACATCTGCTCCTCCGGGCCGGAGAAGAAAACGACCCGTTGTGCTACGGAGATCAAATGAATCAAGAGAAAAGAAGAAAAGAAGAAGAGAAGGATGTGCAGTGGGGTGCCAACACCGACGGCACGGTTTTCCCAAAGAAACACGTAGCGGTATCCATGGGATACCATTTCTTGCTTCATGGATTCTGCAGTGGCGAATGAATTAATGGCGGTTCAAGCCATTTGGGTCTGATGACCCGATAGAAGAAATCACACACTTGTTGGGATTTTCTATGTGCATTGGCAGCTCATTTTGGTTGGGATGTACATCAATCAGACATTGTTATTGCTTTCTTGAATGGTGACATATTTGAGGAAGTTTATGTAACGCAGCCTCGTGGTTTTGTCATAAAATGACAAGAGGACAAAGTGTGCAAATGTAAGAAGGCTTTGTATGGGTTGAAGCAATCTCCTCGTGCTTGGATTGAGAAAGCTGACACTCATTTGGTTAAACGAGGCTTTCGTAAAACAGTGTAAAGCGTGAGGGTGATGTACTTCTCATTGTGGTTCTTTATGTTGATGATTTGTTGATCACTGGACCAAATGAGAGACATATTGCTGAATTTAAGACTGATTTGAATGCTACTTTCAAGATGAAAGATTTGGGGCTATTGCATCATTACTTCGGTATACAGTTTAAGCAGTGTGATGGTGGTATTGCCTTGTGTAAGAAAAGTTACATAGAGACATTGCTAAGTAAGTTTGGACCTGAGCATTGCAAACCTATTGCCACTCCCATTGAAACAGTTTTGAAGTTGAGTCTACATGATGCTGGCAATCCTGCTGATGTCACTCTTTATCAAACTGCTGTTGGCTGCCTCATTTATGTATGCAACACGAGGCCGGATATTTAGTTTGCAGTCTCACAGGTCAGCAGATTTATGCATAGCCCGGGGTCTAAGCATTGGCAGGCTGTCAAGAGGATTTTCCACTACCTTAGTGGCACTTTACATCTTGGCTTGTTTTATCCCAAGGGGGGATCATTGCCGCCAAACTTACATGCTTTTTCGGACTCAGATTGGGCTGGTTGTTTTCACATGCGAGTGTCCACAAGTGGTTTTTGTTTCATGCTTGGCAGTTCATGTATATAATGGTTGAGCAAGAAGCAACCTACTGTGGCCACTTCGAGTTGTGAGGCTGAGTACAAGGCAGTCTTCACAGCTACGGTTGAGTGTGTATGGCTCAGAGGCCTTATGGTTGATTTGGGTGTTGGAGAGGACACTGCCAACACTATCTACACTGACAGTCACAGCACATTGGCAGTTGCGAGGAACCCAGTTTTTCATGCCCGCACAAAGCACATTGAGGTGAATTACCACTATGTCAGGGAGAGGCTCTCAGCAGGAGAGATCAGCTTGGCTTATGTGCCAACACACGACAACCTTGCAGATATTTTCACAAAGTCATTGTCTCGTGAGAAGCTTGAAGCTTTGCGCAAAGCTCTGGCTTACTCCCCTTTGTGGACTCATCATGTCCTCAGGGTATGGCACTTCCCTTTACTCATGTGCCAACTCTCGTTCACCACATCACTCCAGGGGGGGTTTGTTACCATATGTGGTAGTAATGTGTGTGAACACACTAGGACCGCCGGGGAATTTTTTCCCTCTTTAGGAGGTTTTTTCTCCCGTGCATTGTATATATGCCCATCACTCTAGGGCTATATATCTTTCCATTGCACACTAAGTAATACACTCTCATTGTGTGCCTTGAGCTTCCTTTGTCTTCTCCAAGCTGTGTGCGTTTCTCTGCAACCCTAATTCCAACAACACATCCATGTCCTATGGTCATGTACTTCGATTTTGTTGCGCACCGCAACGTAGAGCACGCTCCCACACGACCCCCTCTCTCCTGTTGATGTACCTCCAAAGGCAGTCGATCTCTCTCTCTCTCTCTCTCTCACTCACACACACACACACACACACACACTCTATGGAACACGCACTGACATATCACACACTTAGGCCTACATGGTCAACCCCTTGGTATATGTTCGACACATTATGCCCCATTTTTTAGATTGGCTCTATGTTAGTCATACTCACTCAATGCCTGCAGTTTTAAGGTCTAAACACATGGTTCGATATACACACACACACACAAAGGCACACAATACTTGGAACATAATGATGCATGATAATACTAAGGACATACAACCGCATAATACACACATGCTAACATGGTAACAAGACCCCCTCTCTCCTGTTGACGTACCTACAAAGGCAGTCTCTCTCTCTCTCTCTCTCTCTCTCTCTCTCTCTCTCTCTCTCTCTCTCTCTCTCTCTCTCTCTCTCTCTCTCTCTCTCTCTCTCTCTCTCTCTCTCTCTCACACACACACACACACACACACACACACGCACACACACACACACACACACACACACAAAGTGGCTCAAGGATTAACATCCAGCGGGCCTGATCAAGGCCCTATATATATTGTTTTGTGGGCCTGCCGATCATCTAGGTTTTCTCGGTGGGCCCATAGAGAAAATATTAATTCCCGACAGGCCCATAGGGAGAACTGCATTGCCCGACGGGCTTTTTGTGAGTTTCCAAGTTTTACTTAACTGGCTTGTTTGTGATCATGTTAAGTGTGATTATATAAATATGTCAATAAGACCTTGTGATCACACAATTTTTTTGGTAATTACGTAAATATTAAATCCCTGATGATATGTCCCTTTTTGGCTAGCCAAGGAGAGAGGTTGTACTCACAAAGACAAACAGGTCATGTGTTCCATGATAAAATCCTTAAACCAAATGGCTTCACAAAATCCATAGCTAGTCCTAATCGGATGTTTTGGAGCTCATGCTTGCAATCCAGCCATGTGTTCTCGATATGTTTCCAAGCAGGGAGATCCAATTGGAACCTGCATGGTATTATCTGTGGATCTGGTATCTGTATGCTAGGACATCAATTTCGCTATTTGTTTTCACTTGAACATTGTTTTTATTTGAGGGACTATGAGGAAATATCTTTGAACTTTGGCAGGAACGTTTTGTCCCTTAGCATCGTCTCTATATCTAGAGTAACCACATTTTGGAAAAGTTTTAGGGTAGCAAATTTGTGTTGCTATAAAACACAATCATTTGGGCATGCATGGTATGATTTGTAGTTCATTCCAATATCGCACAATTTGAATGGAAACATGTAGAATAACAGCAGGAACATCAATAGATTTTATGCCTTGTTGGTTGATATTTTTGACCCAACTAGGTGTCATCCTCTAATGAGGAAGTAGAACCCAAGGAACAAAACAGGGAAACTCCTAATAGGGAGCACATAGCCAATGAGCATATTTCTCTTGCTGCTCAAGATAAAGGGAAAGGAGTGGACCTTGAAGATGACATCCCAGAATCAGGGAGGGAAGGTAGGAGCCCAGTCAAGGAAGGAGGACTCCAATTCAGAAGCTGATTCTGATGAGGAAACATTGTTCAGTACATGTAGAGACAAGGTGGTTACAAATAAGAGTACTATTGAACCAAAGTTTGAGAAAAAATTGTGAGAGGAGGATGAGGAAGTGATGGAAGTAATGCAGGTTTCTCCAAGGAAAGCGGATGAAACTAAAAGCATGGAAGTTGATCATCAAAAGGCATTCACAAGACACTCCACCAAAGGGAAAAAGGAAAAAGCATAGACCAGCAAGGGTGTCCATTGCCTTGGCTAAACCTGCAAATTCCAGCAAGCAATGATTGAATATATAAGGCTGAAGCTGGTCTCTTTCAAGTGTAAAGGCATCACATATCTTGTAAGAGGTATGATCCTAAAACATGGATTCATTCCTTAGGATATGGAGTTGACATTGTGTGTTTGCAATAAATTAAGGTTGGAGGTACTTTGTTACAAAAAAACCAAAATAGAATTGGAAACCAGTACACTTGGTATCACATAGAGCACCCTCTAGTAAGGAGGGATTTCCATAGGAATTAATAGCTCCGTGGGCTCTTGCTACATTGATCTCTTTGTATGCATCAAACTCTTATACAGGTAGGGCCTCAGCTTGGGATCAGTTGTGCACCTTGAGTGGCCCTTACTGATTGAACTGCATAAAGTTGAAAATAGCTTAAGGGCAAGGTGGTCCCATATTGTCCAAAGTCTGTTGAAGCTGAGATCTGTTAGAAATAACATAAAGACCATATTTAGGGATTTCTTGGACCAAATTTGTCTCATTCCATTACTTGGGAGAAGGCTACTAGGCAGACTTTAAAAGCCCTTATTGAGTATGTACAAGAATCAAGCCAGGAGTTGAGGGAAAAGACAAGGATGATGATAAAAGTTGAAATTGATACGTTGGAAAATGAAACTTCCCTCTTGGTCCCCCTCCCCACCCCACCCCTCAGCTGAATGATATGAAACTTAAATTGAAACATGAAGAGTACCTTATTGCTAAGAGTGCCCTTGTATGGACTAGAGAATTTTGGACACGAAAAATAGATAAGCCTAATAAGGAGACGTTTCATCTTTTTCTATACAGAAGAGTAAGGACTTTATTCCTGTTTTATCAAAGGAGGATGGGAGCACTGCTAGCTCTCCCAAAGATAATGCGGATTTTGTCTTTAAGAAATTTTCTGACATTTTCTCTAAATTCCCCATCAAGAATGATACCATAAGCATAGGTAGAGGTAGAATATCTCAGTGCCGGAGAAAATCAATGGACCCTGTGTTGGCCACACTCCTTTGCAAGGCATTCATTGAAGGGGAAATTAAATAAAATCTCTGAAATATGAAGTGTAAATCCCTTGGCATTGATGGTCTGCCTAATGAGCTCTTCCCGTTTCGATCAATTTAGGGGTAGTCAAGCTGATACATAAAGGGGGGGACAGAAAGCTTATCTCCAATTGGAGACCCATTACCTAACTAACTTCTTTATAAAAAATATATTCCTCCACTCTGGCCAGGAGATTCAGCCCTCATATGATCTCATGTATAATGTAGGAACAAAAAGGTTTCATTAAAGGCATGTACATCTTGGATGCTATCATCACCTTGTGAGAGGGTATGGATTATGTTGAGAAATCCAACCAAGACTATTTGTTTCTCAAAATAGAATTTGATAAGGCTTATGATAGGGTGGAATGGGACTTCATAATGCAATCTACGGTTGACATGGGTCTTGGTAAACAATTCTTGAAGTATTTGCATATCTTGTTTGTCAATGTAGCAACCAAGGTGTCTATTAATGGAGTACTTACTAAAACCATAAGCTTAAGGAGATCTATTAGGCAAGGGTGCCCTTTATCTTCCTTGTTGTTTGCTATTGTTGTTGATGCTCTTTGTTGGTTGGTCAAAAAAAGAGCTTGAAGAAGGCAGACTCAAGGGGATTAATATGCCTAATGTGCTAAAACAGCTATGTCTTCAACTTTTTGTAGATGACAGTAATGCAGTGAATACTAATGATGGTAAGTCTGCTGATGCATTCTAGGATTGTCTTAACACATTTTGGCTAGCCAGTGGCTCTATCATAAACCACAGGAAAACTGGTGTCAGGTCTAGTAATGGAATTGTTCCAAATTCACTTCTGAATGCGAGCTACATTATAGTAGATGGAGAGATTTTCAGGTTGCTGGGTATTCCCATGGGATTCAAAGTATCTCTTTGCCAAAGATGGGAGTGGCATTTGAGTAAATTTAGGGAAAAAGTGTTGGCTATTTGTGCTAAAACACTACGGGCTGCCTTCTATGCTTTATTTTGTAGCATGTTGGAAACCTAATATTTCCCATCTCAACCAATTAAAGAGCCTCTGCAAGGGATTTTTGTGGGGTGGATCTGCTCAGTCCACTAGGGTTCCTAAAGTAGCTTTTCAGGTATGCACAACATCAAGGGGGTTTGGGGCTATTGGACCTGGAAACTCATGTTGAAGATGATGAAACAGGAAACAGAAGGAAGACAGCAACTCAGAGTAGGAAGAAGATGGAGAAGGAGAAGACACAGAGCTTGTGTACGAGATCTCTGTAGTCTCTCTCTCTGTATTGGAATAATAGTGTATACAAACTCAGAGCTACAAAGCTTATATGAAACCCTAAGAGATAAGGTGTCCTTTCACACCGGATGTCCAGGGGGAAAAACCCAGTGGGAGAAAAGTGCCCCTGGTGAAGCGCGTATACACACTAACACTACTACATGTCTACAAATCCCCCCTGTAGTGGTAGTGTGAATCCGTACAAGGTAGCAGATCATCATGTGTACAAGGTTCGGAAAGCTTCAAACTTTTCTCGTGATAACGCCTTCGTAAATAGATCTGCAATGTTATCCTGTGTAGGACAGTAAGTTAGTGTGATCTCCCCTGCATGTAGCCTTTCCCTGACATAGTGGTAGTGAACCTCTATGTGCTTTATTCTTGCATGAAATACTGGATTCCTTGCAACTGCCATAGCACTCTGACCGTCAGTGAAAATGGTAGTGGGTGCCTGTTGACACTCACAAAGATCTGCCAATAACCTGCGTATCCATACACAATCAACTGTTGCCGTGAAAGCTGCCCTGTACTCAGCTTCACAAGTTGATGTAGCCACTGTGGGTTGGTTCTTGCTTAGCCAAGATATACATGCATTTCCCAAGAAAAAACAATTGCCACTTGTGGAATGTCGTGTGTCAAAATCACCAGCCCAATCTGAATCGCTGTAACCAAGAAGCTACATAGAACTGTGCTTTCCATACATATCCCCCCTTGGAAAGAACATGGCAAGATTAGGGGTACCTGAAAGGTAACGAAGTATGCGCTTCACAGCCTGCCAATGATGCATACCTGGGCTGTGCATAAATCTGCTTGCTTGTGAAACCCCAAATTGAACGTCTGGACGAGTGTTGCCTGCCAAATATATCAAGCAACCAACGGCTGCTGCATAAGTATGTACATCAAAAGTTTCTCCAGCATCATGCATGCTCAACTTTGATCCAATTTCTACGGGTGTAGAGATTGGCTTACATTTTTCCATACCAAACTTGTCCAAAATTTTATGCAAATATTTTGCCTGCAACATGTATATGCCATCTTCTGATTGCACAAACTGAATACCCAAGTAATAATGTAGCAAACCAAGATCAGACATCTCAAAGGTTTTTCTCAAAGCATCTTTAAACGCTTCAATTTCATCTGCAGTATTGCCTGTAAGAAGCATATCATCCACATAAAGTGTTAGCATAATGAGAACTCCATCTCTCTTTTTGACATACAAAGTACTTTCTGTTGGACTATTCTGAAATCCTTGGCCAATCAAATAAGTATGTATCTTCTCATACCATGCTCTTGGAGCCTGTTTGAGACCATACAAATCTTTACGCAATCTACATACCTTTTTGTCTTGACCTTTTACAACAAAACCACTTGGTTGACTTACATAAACTTCTTCCTGCAAATCACCATTCAAAAAAGCAGTTTTGATATCCAACTGATGCACTTTCCAACCATGATGAGCAGCAATTGCAACTAGTGATCTAACTGTGGACGCACGAGAAGTAGGAGCAAAGGTTTCATCATAATCTATGCCTTTTTGTTGCGCATAGCCTTTTGCCACAAGCCTTGCTTTGTACCTGTCAACAGTACCATCTTGTTTCCTTTTTACCTTAAAAACCCACTTTGTACCAATAGGCTTTTTACCTGTAGGCAAGTCCACTAGATCCCATGTATGATTCTTATGAATAGAATCAATTTCTTGCTGCATAGCATCTTTCCACTGAACACACTCTAAAGCTTGTTCAAATGAATCAGGCTCATCTGCATCACAAAGAGTGCTAAAGCAAGCCAAATCTACTTGGTCTCTGCCAAAAGTAGTACCAGCACGTGTTTTTCGTGGCAACGGTGCATCCAACTTGCTATCCTGCAAAGTTTTCTGAACCCATTTATGCAAGGTTCTTTCTTCCCTGAGAACTTCTTGCTCTTCACGCACAATTTCCTCTACATCATGAGGTGTCACATGCTGATCAAAAGATTGATCAAGATTATCAACCTGTTGTGATTCTTGATTCTCCACAAAAGAAGGAAGCAAACCTTCAAATACATCATGTGTCTGCATATGAGGTACATCAAAAGCAACCATAGGTTGAGCAGTAGTTTCTGCAAAAATTACATCACGACTTTCAAAAATCTTGTTTGTAGCAGGATTGTAAAGTCTATAACCTTTACTTCCACTATTGTACCCCACAAATATACATTTGATTGCCTTATCATCAAGCTTCCCACGTAACTGCTGAGGGATGTGAGCATAAGCAAGACAACCAAAAACACGAAGATAACTGACTGAAGGTTTTTTGTCATACCAAGCTTCATATGCAGTAATGGTCTTCAAGGCATGAGTAGGACACCTGTTCAAAACATGTGCTGCACAAGCAACTGCCTCCATCCATAGCTTATGAGGCAAACTCTTAGCCTTGAGCATACATCTAGCCGTCTCCATTAAAGACCTGTTCTTCCTTTCTGCAACACCATTCTGTTGTGGTGTGTATGGCATAGTGCATTGGTGTTTAATGCCTTTCTTTCCCAAAAAATCCTTAAATGCACCTGACACGTATTCACCTCCTCGATCGGTACGAAGAGTCTGTACTTTGCAACCTGTTTCATTTTCAACCATGGCGACATAATGTTGAAAAACTGCAAACACATCTGACTTTGCTTTGAGTGGATACACCCAACAAAACCTGGAAAAGTCATCAATGAAGGTCACAAAATAAAGGCTGTTTCCCAAAGATGGCGTCCTCATAAGACCACATACATCACTGTGTACAAGCTGCAACTTTCGTGTCGCTCTAACTGAATCATCCTGCGAAAATGCAAATATGTGCATCTTTCCAAGAACGCAACCTTCACATACATGTCTTGGTGGCATCTCCAATAAAGACAAATCATGCACCATATTATGACGCTGTAAAGTCATCAAACTACCATAACCAACATGCCCAAATCTAGCATGCCACAACTCAGCATCCTGCATGGCCTGAGTCTTTGTTTCTGCAATACATACCTGAATCTGCTTTTCATAACGATCTAGCACAAATAGTCCATTGTCCAGCGTACCTGTAGTGATAAGAGAATAACCATTCTCTCGATCTCGTACAACACATCTGTCATCCTCAAAAATGACCCGAAGACCATTTTTTGCAAGAGAGGATACAGACAACAAATTCTTCTTGATCCCTGGAACATATAAGACATCTGGCAAGCATAAATCTGAACCATCTGAAATGGTAATCAAAATCTTACCAACGCCTTTGATTGGATAAGAAGCATTCTTTGCACATGTCACCTTCTTTCCTGCTGGAGCTGCATCCAATGAACAAAACAAATCCTTCCTTGAAGTAATATGCCTGGATGCACCACTATCAAAGTACCAAATCATTTGTGTCTTGTCAACACTGTAAGCAGAAAAATCTGAACATACTACGAAAGCATAAGAATCCTGCACAAAGTTTGCAGACTCTTCTTTAGCTGTAGAAGAATCACCAGAAGCTGAAACAACCAAACTTGACTCTTTCTTCTTTTCTTTAGCAATTCACTTTTTACACTCACTAATGTAGTGACCAGGTTTCTTGCAGTAGTGACATTTACCTTTCTTCTTGGACTTGTCGGAATCACCTTTAGACTTCTCTGAAGATTGTCCTGCACTAGACTTGGAGTGATGAGCACTCTCTTTACCCCTGTTTTTGTTCTGTACAACAAGAGCATGATCCATACCATCCACCTGTAAAGACTTGTTCTTACGTGATTGATCCTCCTGCAATAGCAAAGCCACTAACTCTTCAAAATGAAGAGGGTCAGGATTAGCTCGCAAAGACAGAGTCAAAGAAGTCTGAAAAGTCAAATAAGATGGTGGTAGTGAATTGAGTGTTTTGGAAACCAAGTCCTTCTCTGGAATCACTTCATCAATGCTAAGCAATTGCTCTTTAAGATCCCTGATTTTTGTAAGATGCTCGACAATATCGTCACCTTCGTCCATCTGTATTTTGTCAAGTTGTTTCTTCAAAAACTCTATTCTGGCAGCGTTTCTTCCTCCAAACATAGCTTGCAGAGTGTTCCAAGCATCCTCAGAAGTTCTGCAAGATCTGATATGTGGTGTGATTGTCCTCTTTATGGTTAAGGCAATCACAGCCATAGCCTGTGCATCTTTAGTATCCCATCTCTTTTGCTCTGGAGTGACTTGTGAGGGTCCTGCACCAACAGCTGCACCACGACCAGGCGTGGCAGGTGCAATGCTACCTGGACAAACTTCATCTCCAGATACATAATCCCACAATCCTTTACCAACCAAAACATTTTTGGCCATAAAAGACCAAAGAGAATAGTTGGTACCATCCAATTTGTCTTCGGATGTAAACGCACCAAAAATCTCTTTCTCCGTAGATTGAGCCATATTGTGGATGCACACAAGAGAGCAAAAGAACCTCCAAGAGATTCACAAATCTCCTCTCCAATCCAAGCAAAACTCTACACAAAATCTCAGCACAAAGCTAAGACAAGCTGCTTCCCAAAAGAACTGTTTACCTGAAGAAAATCTGTCAAAAAGCACACCCTCTTGATCTAAACGCCTCCGAAAAGTAACTTCTGCTACGCTGCTCAGAACAAAATTCTGAGGGCTCGAACGGCTTCGAAATGGGGGTAAAACTCCAGGTCACCTATTCAGAATACTCTCGGAACGTCGAGGATGCTCCCACGAGCAAATTTTCCGAAAACTGCATGAAAACTGCGATTGCGCGTGCGGACGCGAAAACGCAAGTAGAGGCTCTGGAAATCACCTCGCTCTGATACCAATTGTTGAAGATGATGAAACAGGAAACAGAAGGAAGACAGCAACTCAGAGTAGGAAGAAGATGGAGAAGGAGAAGACACAGAGCTTGTGTACGAGATCTCTGTAGTCTCTCTCTCTGTATTGGAATAATAGTGTATACAAACTCAGAGCTACAAAGCTTCTATGAAACCCTAAGAGATAAGGTGTCCTTTCACACCGGATGTCCAGGGGGAAAAACCCAGTGGGAGAAAAGTGCCCCTGGTGAAGCGCGTATACACACTAACACTACTACATGTCTACAACTCAAGCTATGAAACTAGCAACAAAGTGGATCAAAAGGCCAATACTTTTTTATGATTTGTGGGTTTTTTTGGTGAAATAGAGCATCTTCACATTCTATTTAAACCACAAGGCTTGGACTAATCTATCTTTGGAGGAAATACTCCTAGCTAAAGTGGAAGTGATCCCTAAGTGGTTTGTACTAGTAAAAAGAATGTGGAGCTCATGGACAGTATTGAAAGTCCGAACCAACTAGAAGTATCTTCTAGGCTAGAACTGGGAGACTTTAATGAATGGTTATATTTTCTTTGATGCATTTTAAGGTTCTATTGAGAAGAAAGATTACATCAAAGCTCACAAATGCTACAAAAAGTGTAACATTTAATGGCCTAGTAACTTGTGTGTAGTGGAAAATAGCATGAACATAGTGAGCATTTCATTATAATAGATTCCTAATGAGAATAACAAGAGTGCTTGGGTGGAGAGAGCAACAAAAAGCATAACACCTAGTTAGATAGCATGAACAATACTTCAAAAGAGCGAGAAATTAAGCAATTGACAACAGTTGAGAACCGGATTTGCATGGAGCCGGTCCCCCCTCCAAAAGGCTTTGTATTATGGTTTCTCCCATCAAGAGAGACATTTTACAATACAATTCTTTGTGTTCCTTCAATACTAGCTAGTGTATGAAGATGGAAACTTCAAGCACTAAGAACAACACTTATCAAACACAACATCAATTCCCTCACGGTCTCACACCCAAGGCCTCATACACCTTCAAAGATGGTGAGAGCTAGCGGGGTATGAGAGTAGATTGAGAGGAAGAAGGAGTAGTCATACGAGAAAGATGTACATCTCTTCACATAATCACTCATATTAGCATAGCTTAGCTTAGTAATTAGCATGGTAGAGGAGATGAGCATGCATTGAAGCTTGGCTCTTGGTTGGATTTGCATCACAAAGCCAAGAGTTGTTGATGTAGGCCTCCCTTCTCACAAGCTTGGAGTAGGTGATAAGCTTTCCATTAAGAGGAATCTCAATCCTCGAGCAAGTACTTCCGAGCGAACAAGAAAGTGAGCGAGCACATACAATGAGAAAGACTAGATCAAGACCTCAATAGCTACTTCGTAGAGGATAGTGTAGCAAAGTAAATATGTTGCCTCTCAAATAGTCTCAAACAAAAGAACCATACTCTTACTTTAATGTGTGCACATGCACCTTGATACATAGTCACAAACACATATGCAAAATGTGCTAGCAATCATTAACACTAAATCCAAGAACCTCATTATAAAACTAATTCCAAAAACTTTTGCTTATATACGTCTATAAACACTTTAGGCCACATCTCAGATCGACAATAGCCGACAAAAAAATATCCTACAATGTAAAACTCTTACAATCTGAGACACTTAAAGTATTGCTATACATTTGGTCGTGCTCCACCCAAGGTTTGAAAGAGCTCCATCTTGGTGAAGGGTGCTTGGAGCATGTCCTCATGGGCTTGAGAGTTCAAAACTAATATTTGGAGAAACGCATAGTAGATATGCTTGCATGGCACATAAGGCAACCTCTTGGAATCTCTCTTTTGAAAGTCTTTGCAGGTACATCATGGAAAATTAGACAACTTCATAGAGTATGTAACTTCCTTTGCCCTTGATCCCTCTATGCCAAACTAGAAAACATGTGTCTCATTGCACATAAAAATAACATCTTTAATTAACTCAAGTGTAATGTAGTTGCCCAAATCAACTCTAATCTAAAATTGTTTTGTTAGCTTTGATCTTGCCCCTTAACAATCTTTCCAGGTGTGCATGTTGCTTATATTGCAGAACCAAACATAACCCTTCATGACCCCCCACGGTTTGACCTAGATGCTATGTATTTGTTGTGACCCCAAAAACATGGTGCTACAACCCCATTCTAAATATCATGTAAGCAACATGAATGAATCATCCACATCTATCTGTTCAATTTTGTAGAGTCCAAAAACATGTCATCTTATGTCCTCGTTCAATTCTTCTAATCGTCCATACCATCTTTTCAACCTTTACCTTCAGCCAATATTTTATTTAATCCTATGTGGAACCCTCTCCCACCAATTGGTTCAATGATCGTAACAAACTCACGCCTATGGCTATCCTCCTCCAG
This sequence comes from Adiantum capillus-veneris, assembly GCF_014529385.1. Lineage (NCBI taxonomy): Eukaryota > Viridiplantae > Streptophyta > Polypodiopsida > Polypodiales > Pteridaceae > Adiantum > Adiantum capillus-veneris. The sequence continues at coordinate 92,751,475 of NC_140941.1, read as the reverse complement.
TACCACACTTGCATCCACAAATAATATTAGCCTCTTCTTCTTCACATTTTTCTCCCCTATATTTGACCTCTTCATCCCTCGACTTTGCAAATCCATTTATGCCATCGAGGAATGAGTAAGATCGACGAAATTTCTAGGTAGTGTAGGTACAAGATGATTGATTTAATAATATTTGGGCAAGGTCTTGCATATCACGTCCATTGCTTCATTCACACACTTTAGTGCTTTAAAAAAACCTAAGTTAAGTGCAATCCCTCCTATAGATTTTGAGATTTACCTCTAAATTTTAAATTTGAGGGTGAGAAAACCTACAAATTTTGAAGAAATATAGTGTAAGGACCAGGTCCACCCAAGGTGAGTGGGGGAAGGCCACCTTCTAATTGCAGAAAAGGAGAAAAGCATGGCAACAATTTTGAATGGAAATTTTACACCTACTAGCACTATGAAAAAAGGTAGGGAATATGTTATATTTTCGGGAGGGCTTTCCCCTCCTCGCTTGCAAGATGCACTCTGCAAATCAAAAGTTGGCACATGGCCCTCATTCAACCCTTAAGAATCTCCTTTATTAAAGGAGAGAGGAGGTGTGACCTGGGATCTTAGAGCCTCATCCCACCTAGGGGATCTGGCAACTATAGTGGCTATAAGCTGTGTTCACGAGCTTTCACACACCAAAAAGCTTAGTGCTCCTAGAGCATACAGTGCCTGCAACATGCATTGTGGGCCCTGGAAGAGTTCCACATTTAGGAAATTCTTGATGCGTATCAAATGTGCAAACACTGAGGCAGAGTAGGGGACCGGTTATGGTAGATCACGTAACCTAATTTAGATATTGCGTTGTTGCTGAGCCGAGTTTCCCACAGGAAGTTGTAAGTTGAAGGTGCTGAAAGGGTTTATTAAATGCTAACTTATGGTGCCTTAGCTTGTGACGTAACGAGGCTCTTATTTTTTCCCCACTCCTCCCACTACAATGGGCCCAACTCAAATCTAATATAGTGTAAAAACCTTCAAATTTAGTCAATTTGCCTTTAGTATTCTTCATACGTAGGTTTGTCAAATTTTTGGAAAGAAAGAATTACCAAAAAACCCCTTTAATTTGTGGAAATTCCCAAAATACCACTCGACTTCCGAGAATTCCAAGAATACCCCCAATATTTTGTCATAAATTCCCAAAATGCTCTTCAAATTTTCCAAAATTCCCAAAATACCCCGGTTGTGAGATTAAATTTCTCCAATGATATATTTTTTAAGCTTTTCATAAGAAGACTAATTGTCTTTTAATACAAGATGCTTAAAGTAGAATTTAAGTCGATTATGTAGGTTTTGGAGATGAATTGCTTCATTTTTTAAAAATATAATTGCCTTTTTTGCCAAAATTGCTCTTTAAATTTTCCAAATTTCCCAAAATACCCCGGTTGTGAGATCAAATTTCTCCAATGATATATTTTTTAAGCTTTTCATAAGAAGACTAATTGTCTATTAATACAATATGCTTAAAGTAGAATTTAAGTCGATTATGTAGGTTTTGGAGATAAATTGCTTCATTTTATTAAAATATAATTGCCTTTTTTGCCACAGGTAATTTATGAAATGACATGTTAAGCACTCAAAAATAGATATTAGTTGTCAAAAGGAATTAAACTTATAAAATCTTGAGCAATCCAACCAAAATACATACAAGGGTATTTTGGCAAATTTTGAAACAACAAGTTTTAGAAGTTTTCTCACGTAGGAAAATCACCCATTAATTCTGACTTTCACGCTTTAAGCTGCGAAAACCCATTTTCATGCTTCTTTTGTCACTTTAAAGTGGGGAAAAAAAATATTCTTGAGAATATTCTCACTTAAGCAACGACGACGCACCTAAGCAACGACGGCGCCGTCATTGCTTAAGTGAGAAAAAGTGATTTTCATACTTATAATGGTTAATATATTCCACTATCCCGTCTTTTAATACTAAATATTTCTCATTTCTCAAATTTTCAGCGCTGAATGTTTTGAGCTTCATTTTTCTCACTTAGCTCGATATAGTGAGAAAGATGATGGGAAAATGGTCGTTTTTCTCATGATGAGAAAACATGTAAAAAATTGGCCACACATACTGGTAAGTTCTTCAATTTATAAGCTAGAATCTACCGGATGCCATTCCCCCCAAGCTCTCCCTTCATTGTCTCCCATCAAAATGGAGATGCCTGGACTCGAGCTTTGAACAGGCCATAATGAAAGTGCTATATGAAGCTACTCTAATCCATCCAAACAGATGAGCACGTTGCACAACCGCCCTTCCCTCATTTTATATAAAAAAATATCTCTCCTCCCATGCGCTCTTGCTCAACCTGCTCGCAATCTATGCAACTGCTTGCTCTGCTCCCTTCGCCTTGATGGTGTCGACGACTGCGTTCCCAATGCATCTGAGCTACTGCCCATGCGTGCGACAGATAGGGCATCACCTCAGATTCGTGTTACAATGATTTTTTCTAAATCGTTGGCACATACTTGTTGTATATTTTGGGAATTTTCACAAAATTAGAGGGGTATCTTGGTATTTTCCCTTTTGGAAAAACTACGTTTTACACTGGACTTGTGAGCGCGCACTGGTGCGCGGTCCTTGGTGCAGGGAGATTTTGGAGTTTGCTGCGGTATCGATCTGGTGGGGGCACTCCTCTTTCGTACGAGCGTAGCAGCTCATTTCCAGCTGCAAGGACCTTAGGACAAGCCTTAAAATTCGGCTAGCTCACTTGTCCTCGTTGCAGAGTTATCAGGCAATCAGACGGATCTTGACAGAGAATCAAGGAATCTCAGCAAGAAAGGGATCTCTCCATAGCTTCGGAAAGTAGGTTAAATCTCGGTGAGTGTATACTTTGTGTAGAAAGCAAAGCAATGGAGAAGCATTGCACTATGTGCATCTTGTAGCAATTGAGTAGGCAATCAATGGCTTTTGTGTTGGTTACACACACACACACACACACACACACACACACACAGTGTACTCGGGTAGCGAGCAGAACTTGAGGCCAAGAAGGAGGCCGAGAGCTGCCATTAGATAAGAGTGGTAAGCTACGCGACTGGGAGCATGGAAATATAGGAGAAAGCACTAGCCTGGGAGCGTCACAGGGAGGAGCGGTGGAGAGAATGAGTTGGCGAGATGGACACATGCATGGGAGAGTGCTGAGTGCTAGAGAGAAGGGGTGCATGTCCTTAGAAAATCTTAGTAGGGGTGCGTGACTCCACCGACTGCGCCTGGAGGGAGGGGGGGGGGGGGGGGATTGCTTGTCAAGGGTGCAGGCGCAAAGTCGAGGTGCCACACCAATAATATTATTTTTATTGCTGAGGATTGCAGTTTTTGTCAGCTTGCCTGGGTCATTATCGAATACGTTGCTATCATTTTTAAATGGTAGGAGAGGGAGGATAAGAAAGTACTCCTTGGAAGGAGAGAATTGTATTCTGAGGCATCTGATGAAGAAATGAATAAAAGTAGAACCTCCCAAAACAATGGCATCTTCCTCTTCGCGAAAACGAACAGGTTTGGCTTCATCAACAATTAGATGCGGACTATGGGGTTCCACAAGTACAACAATAAATTATTCAATAAAATCATTAGCATCATTTTGTCTGGCATCAACATCATTTTGGCTGGCATTAGAGTGGGCATTAGAGAAACACCTCGAGGACATCATGGGTAGGATCGATTCTAATTGGAGGGACAAGTGGTTCACCATAAGTTTTCCATCCTCAAGATTTTCTAGATAAGCACTACAACATTTGGAAGAGGCAAGACCACCGTGGTGCCAATTAAAGAAGCAAGAATGTCCGCGAAGGCATAGGGCCTATCTCACAAGGTACATGTTCCATGATCAGGGCAGGTTTGAAGCCATTGGTGTAGTAAAATGGTGCACCCACATAAGGAATGTTGCTTAGTTGGTTAGCAATAGAAGAAATGGATTCATTTGCATTCACATTCCTCCGTGTCATTTGAAAAATAGATCATCACTTGCACCTTTTCCTAAGCAACAAGAGCAACAGGAGCATCCGCAAGGCAAAGGGTAAAGGCTTGAGCAAGAATAATGAAGCCTTGCTGGGTGTTTGGATAGGGGCAAACACATCATCATTAAAGGGAGTATCATGAGGGACTTGCAGGGCTTTTTAGATTCTATTTTCATCTACACACGTGACTCCTTATAGTTTGTAGGGGCATGATATAGTGAGAGAGGGACATTCGCCAAGGCTTGCAAGAAATTTCTTGCTAATGTAGGTTGCTTCTTCATCAATTCCATCATAACCTACTCCATGGTAACGAGATAGCAGGGGCGCTACCTGACAAATGATACCATGTAGAAGTGAAAGGACGGGTGGCCTCTCACTGCACAAACTCATAGAAGAAGCATTAGGTTGTCGTACACACATACAGAGAGATATCAAATAGAGAATAAGATAGAGGAAGTGAAGAGAGAGAGAGAGAGAGAGAGAGAGAGAGATTCTCACAGTTAGTTGGTAGACGGGTTTGTATTGATTGATTTCGGTTACTTAGGGGTGATTTAAATAGAATGCGAGAAGGCGTGATTTGAAGGGGTGCTCATGCATTTTGGTATCATGAGACATGAGGATGGATTAATTTATTTATTTATTCCAACACGGGAGGGGCGGACAACCCCATGTCAGTGATAGGCAGTCACAACATGCAGATGATGATGCAAGGGAGCAACCCATCCTTAGGGTCCACCATCTCCATTCATCATCATCCTCTCTCTCGTTAGTAGTGTCATCAATATCCTCTCTCTATTGAGCCTACTGCTCATGATTCTCAGTTACTAGAATCAAGTTATTGAGTATTTTTTAAATTGCATGAGTTGCAACCCCACGTGGTATTTACTATGGAGAATTATTACTCATCATGTGTGATTTGGAGAATTACTCCAAATCACATGCCCAAAGAATTACTCTTAATCACATCACCCTATTGTATACCAAAGTACTGTGGACAACTCTGGGATAAATTACCTCCGGCTTGCATAAAGTGTTTACATCTCTTCCCTAAACAAAAGAAAATAAAGACACATGATGGGCACACTTAATAATTCTTCTGGTTTTGATGGTAGTTATACTAAAACTTTTAAGATTTTACTGGTTTTCTTCAAGACAAGCTCCAAGCTAGATACTGTTTTCCTCATGTTTGTGCAAGGGGCTAGAGATAGCTCCTAGCCCCCTTTTTTTGTCAACATTTATCTTGGTTAATGACTGATGAGTTGTAGGTACCTTTTCCATAGGTTTCATTGATGCATTTGCTACTCCATAATCTGATTCTATTTTGCTTCATTATAATAATAACTCCTCGCATAGTTAATGCTTTTTCATTTGTCCAACTTGTGGGAGACTCTAACACATTTTATATCTTTGCATAATTCTTGATGCATGGCTATTTCTGGGGACTGCATTGCTATAATGATTAAATTTACAATGGGTGTGCACCATTTGGCTTGGATCCCCATTAATGAGAAAATGACTCAAGCACTTTTGATAGATCTTTCTGCATTCACGGCGGCATATGTAGGACCATTTTAATGATTAATAACCTTATCTTTTTTAGTTTTCTCTTTAATACATACCACTTGACTTCCACTATTGTGCCTCATTGGGACCTTTTCGTAGATGATCATGTTGAAGATATCATCCATCTTGCATACGCAACCCTGGGAATCTTTTGATGGCTCTTATTCATAGCCTCTCTACAAAGCTTGAATCAAATACATGTTCAAGACATGGAATAAAATGTAAGCAGAACATCTATAGCATATATAGCACAACATGGGTAGATGCCATTTAGATATTCGCTCGGGTTTTATTTTGCTCGAGAAATCTCGCTCGGGCTATGGTAAGACTCTCCATTAAAGCTTGAGAAGGAGAGAGAGAGTCTTCTTGCTTCACACATAGATTGTGTGTGTGTGTGTGTGTGTGTGTGTGTGTGTGTGTGTGTGTGTGTGTGTGTGTGTGTGTGTGTAAGTCAATAATGCCTTTGAAAATTCAGCCCCCTCTCTCTCTTGGTCGACCCCTCTTGCTATTTGCTCATGCAGACACCCCATTGGACCTCCCTAGGCTTAGCCAATGGGATTTCAGGAGCATAAGTGATAGCCTTCTGACATGTGTCCCCCTTTCCCCTTTTGTGAGAGCTTTAGACAATTAACTAATTCAACTAAACTCTCATTGGACCCCTTTGCCTCCTGGCCAATAGGAATGAGGCAAGCCATTGGGCTGTTGAATACTCATTGGACCCCTTGGGAGACTGTCCAATAGTCTTCTAGAGAGCTTAATTCTTATTGGTTATTTTATTAAGTGTTTTTAAATTGCTCAAACTAGATTTACTCTAGCCTAATTCTCATTTATCCACCTCCAAGGTCATCCAATAGGATTTTAGTACACCTTGTGGACATCTAGCCTAGGGAGCTGACATGTGTCCCTCATTCCCTGTGTGTAAAGGGAGCTTGTGTGTGTGTGTGTGTGTGTGTGTGAGTTTCTCTCTCATCTCCTACAACTAGGGCTCTCTCCCTCCTATGTAGGGATGCATGAAGACTTTTGGGACACACACAAAGCATCCAATTTCCATAATGTTTGACCTTTGGACACAACCTTTGAATTTTGGAACCTTAGCATTTTGGAAGTCTTAATGGGTTGAACCTTAGGGTCTTTTAAGCCCATGCACATTGCTCTTTTGCAGATGGCCCCCCCTTTGGATCCCTATTTTCCCTTCTTTGGATCCCTACTGTGGCTGGTCTGCCAGCTTAACCAATATTCTAGCCTTTTCTCCCCTGGCACTTCCCCATATTAAATGATCAGTTTACCATGAGAAAATCATTTAGGAGAATTAGATATTAGTTTTTATGACATAACGTCTCTCTTGAAATCATAGTCGTCCTTGACTATGGGGTAGAGAAGATAAAGCATATACATTAGTTCTTTTTCCTAGCGGGTAGAGGATCCCTATGTTACCCTACGACATCGTTTCAGAATGGATGACTAGTCCATTTGGCGCTTGAGAGTCTAAGTTGCCGCAAGCATGTCTGCACATTAGTCCTATCAACCTTCCATAGTAGAGTGACAAGTTCTACTTGGTGTATGGGAGACGTCGTCTCCGCAAACTTGATTTAAGCATGCATACTACTTCACATTTTTGCACAATAAAGAAAAAAGAGAGTGACAAAAACTTTGTTCATTTTTAACATTTGTACATTTTCTTACTCTTGGGAAGCATTGTAAGCATTGACAAGGTTTAGGTTATCCTTTAATTGTATGCCTTGCATCCATCTAGCATCTTTAAAAGGATAATTCTTAAACTTAATAAGATATCGTGGAATAGTCTTACCGCCTCTTAGTACCTTGTCTTCATGTCAGAGGATGGACTCGGGCTGCATCACCTCTTCTTGGTCCTCAATCTCCGGTGGGTCTTCAATAGTTGGTTCTTGCTCTCCTTTGTAAGGCTTTAGTAGGCTCACATGAAAATCATTGTGTATGAGCCAATGGCTAGGCAACTTGAGTTGATAGGCCATCTCATTGATTGGCCTAAGAATCTGGAAGGGACCATAGTACCTTTTCGCTAACTTAGCATAGTACTTTGGGTGTCCCGTAGAATTCTTGCCCATCATGTGCATTAATCGAGCCTTGGGAAATTTGAGTAAGACCCAATCATTTTCATTAAAAGCTTGGGCTCTTCTGTGCTTGTCAACGGTAGCTTTTTGCCTTTGCTGTGAGATAGTGATAGCATCCTTAATCTTTTGGAAAGATTCTTGTAGGTATCGGCTGTACTCATTTGCAGCGAAGATCTTCCTGTGTACCTTAAGTAGCAGGGGACTTTTTGACCTTCTCTCAATTACCTCAAAAGGTGCTTTTTCCGTGGAAGTATGTACAGTGTTATTGTTGGCATACTCCACTAAGGGTAAGTACTTCTCCCATTGGGATATTTGATCTACTTCCATTACATAGGCTTTTAGTAGATCGAGAATTGTTAAGTTAGCTATTTCACTTTGGCCATCCGTTTGTGGGTGATAGGCCGAAGAGAAATTTAGCCTTGTTCCTAAATTCTCAAAGAGACCCTTCCAGAAATTATTGGTCATTCTAGGATCTCTATCTGACACTATAGACATTGACAAGCCATGGTACTTGAAGATTTGTGAAATGAAGAGGGTTGCCATTTGATGGGCTTTGATAGTCTTTTTGACAGGTATAAAATGAGCTTGTTTACTGAACTTGTCTACTATCGTCCATATTCCCGTGTTCCCATGGATAGACTTAGGCAATCCAAAGATAAAATCCATGGATATGCTCTCCCATGGTGAATTAGGGATTGACAAAGGTTGAAGAAATCCAGGTTGCTTCCCTCTATCAAACTTCGTCTTTTGGCATACCACACATTTAGAAACATACTCTTGTATGTTTGCTTTCATGGTAGGCCAATAGAAATATGTTTCAATCTTGTTTAGGGTAGACTGAATCCCTCTATGTCTTGCATAAGGAGGAGCATGAGATTCATACATTACTTTCTCACGTAGTGAGCTAGTAACGCAATATAGTCTATTGCCATAGAGAAGATAACAATCTTGTAAAGTAAATGGTTCCTCTTTCTTCCCTAGTGCAAGGGCTGAAATCACATCTCTAAAATCGGGATCAATAGCATACTCATCTATCATAGAAGATAGATCATTGTGAGTTGCTATGGAAACCGCATTCACTCCCGGCCATCTTGAGAGTGCATTGGCTACTTGATTATGCTTGCCAGCAATGTGAGCAATATGAAAATGAAATTGTGAAAGGAAATTTGCCCACCTTATTTGTTTGTCGGAGAGCTTGGTCTGCATCATGAAGTACTTAAGAATTTGGTGATCCATTCGCAGAATGAAAGGAGTCCCCAATAAATAGTGATTCCATGATTCTAAGGAATGTAGAACTGCAAGGAGTTCCTTTTCATATATGCCTAGAGCTTGATCAATAGGGTCGAGCCTTCGACTTTCATAGCCTATGGCGTGCCCTTCTTGGAGCAAAGCAGCTCCAAGGTAATCACCACAAGCATCACATTGGACCTCAAATGGCTTTGAGAGATCCGGTAGTGTAAGCACTAAGCACAGGTTGAGAGATAAGATTTTCGAAAGCATTGTTCTCCTTGGTAGACCATGTGTACCTAACGTTTTTATTTGTTAGGTCATGTAATGGTCCTGCTATTAGTGAGAACTTTTCTATGAAGCGTGTATAGTATGCACACATACCTATAAAGCTTCTTAGCTCATGAAGATTCCTTGGTTTAGGCCATCCTTTTATTACCTCTAACTTTGATGGATCCATTTGGATGCCATTTTGAGAGATAATGTGACCTAAATATTGAATCTCTTGTAAGAAAAATTCACTTTTCTTTTTATTAACATAAAGTTTATTCCCTCTTGAACTTGAAATATTACTTAGAGGTGTTGCTTGTGTTCGTCTAATGAATTAGAGTAGATGATGATATCATCAAAGAACACCCCAGTAAAGGTTTGGTGAGGCCTGAATAGCTTCTCCATCAAGCGGTTGAATGTGGCTGGTGCATTAGTCAAGCCAAAAGACATGACAATGTATTCGTAAAGACCAAATGTAGTGCGAAATGCGGTCTTTACAATGTCTTGATCAACTATCCTTATTTGATGATAGCTACTTTTTAGGTCAAGTAGGTGGACCCTTGTAGCTTATCAAATAGGTCTTCTACCCGTGGAATGGGAAACCTATTTTTGATAGTGATCCTATTTAGTGCTCTATAGTCAACACACATACGATATGTGTCGTCTTTCTTTTGCACTAGTAGCACAGGAGAACAAAATGGAGATGAGCTAGGCCTAACCATGCCCTTCTCAACTAACTCATGCACTTGCCGCATAATCTCCTCTTGTTGAGCTTGAAAAACTCTATAAAGAGGTTTGTTAGGCGGTGAAGTTCCTGGAAGAAGTGCAATTGCATGGTCATCATTGCCTTGTTTAGGAGGTAGTTCACTAGGGATGTCGTCATTAAAGACATCTTGAAACCCCTTGAGAAAATTGGATAACTCTAATTCCTTGTGAGTGTGTTTATTTTAATCATGTACACAGAAATAGAGCTCTTTATTGACTTATTGAAATCTTGCGTATGTACAATGGGTATGGTGTTACCCATTTGCTTGGCATCTATGTACATATCTTTTTCCTTGAACCTAAAGGAGATTCGCCTTTCAGGGAATTTAACATTGGCAGCCATGCGATCAAACCATGGTGCCCCTAGGATTACATCCTCATGCTTGAGAGGAGACATAGAGAAGTCCTCTTTGTCCACATAGCTTTGGACATGGAGCCTCAATTTCCCAATTAAGGGAGTGGCTGAAGCTTCTTGCCCCTTGAAAGCACCATCTACGGGTAGAACATCTCCCATCTCGTAAGCTGTATGCCTAGCTTGGTAGCAAACTCTGTGGATATGAAATTGTGAGTAGAACCAGGGTCAAAGAGAATAAAAGCATCGTGTTCTCTTACCTTTCCCCAAGCATGGCATAGAGGAGATCCTTTGTGGTGAGTTTCCTCCTCTTGGATTTCCACTAAGGTAACTCTAGGAGGCTCATGGTGGTTGTTCTTTTGGGGACAAGCGCGGTATGCATGCCCTTGCTTGCCGCACTTGAAACAACGGTTATCCTTGCGATAACGCTCAAGCTCTTCAGGAGAGAGTTTATTTTTGCCTTTGTAAACTCCCGTCTCTTCAGCTTTGTTGGAGTTTCCCTTAGGAGAGTTTTGGACATTGTCCTTCCCCTTAGCCTCATTGGAACCCTTGTTTTCCGTGGGCTTAGAATTTCTTTTAGCCCCCGTTTGGAATTGATTCAAGAAGCCACCATAGTATGTTGTATAACCGTCGATATGGTGCGTGGCCTTTGGGAATTGACATACTCCGCCATTTCTTCAGTTAAGACTGCACAAAATTGTTGCTTTTTCTCTCCAAAATCCAACTTCTTGAAGAAATTTTCTTTGAGTTGTAAGTCCCAAAACTTGTCTACATATTTGTGAATGTATTCGTAGGGAGAGAGCTTCAAGCTTCGTCATTCGCTGAGTACTTTGTCTTTGGAATCGGTGGCCAAAAACTGCTTCATAATGGAAGCTCTTAGGGCTTTCCATGTTCGTGGAGCTTCAGCGTTAGCCCGTAGGCTAGACCACCATTGCCTGGAGGACTTTTGAAAGTGCATAGCTACATGGCGTAGCTTAGAGGACTCCGTGAAGTCCTCATCTCCAAACGCCGCATCGAACTGTTGGATAAAGGCCAAGACTTTGTCCGTAGCACCAAAAGTGCCATCATAGGTAAGGAAAGAGATGTTCTTCCCTCCCTCTTTGAACTTCTTGAGCTTGGATGATCTCTTCCACGCGGCATAGGATTTCCTATGGCCTCATGTTTTTGATGGTTCAAAGGTTGCACCATCACTTTCTTCAGAAGATGAAGAAAAGGAAAGAGATGCTCTTCCCTCCCTCTTTGAACTTCTTGAGCTTGGATGACCTCTTCCACGCGGCATAGGATTTCCTATGGCCTCTTATTTTGTATGGTTCAAAGGTTTCACCCTCACTTTCTTCAGAAGATGAAGAATTCAAGGAAGATGGAGAAGAGGGTGACCTCTTTCTCGCCTTTTTCTTGCCGTGATCTTCATTGTCTTCACCATCACTTTCATAACAGGAAGAGGATGAAGAAGATGGAGAAGAGGGTGTCCTCTTTCTCGCCTTTTTCTTCTCTTGATTTTTGTCATCCTTCTTTGAAGTATGGTGTGGAGAAGTATGCGATGGTCTTCTCCATTTTGAAGGTGATGGAGAGCGTTTAGCCCGCCGTCTTCGTGGAGCCATCTCCACCAAGGTGGCAGAAGACTCACTTCTTTCTCGTTCCTTCGGTGGAGGCTCTTGAATTCTCCTTTGAGAAGGAGATGCGTCATCAAGGAGAAAATTTTTGAGCCCTTCATATGGATCCTCTTCTTCTTCCCGAACCGGAGAGAGACCTCTTTTGAAAGTCTCACAAGGAGGCTTCCTAGGTGCTCACTCGTCATGGTGGGGAGCTTGGAGAATCCCATGAGTACGAAGCTGCCGTTGCACTTCACTTTGGAGGGATGGATTTCCCATGGCTTGTTGAAGCCTAGAAACAAGGTAGTTAACAAGCATAGGGGCGTCATTAGTAGCCTGCTCATTAGCAAAATCAAAGTTATCAACATTAATTTCACTCTCTTTACTATTGTTAGCCATTCTAACAACTTTTAGGTGTACTTTGGCACTTCAAGCCCTAGTTGCTACTCCTCTTTACCCCTTTAGAAAAAGCACTCAAGCTACTATACCCGTGGCTCGAATACCATTAATTGCAAGGAATAGAAGAGAGGGTCATTCGTTCAACACCAAAACAACATCGGCTCCTGTCAAGCTTCTAATAGCTCAATAGTGGTTAAGCCATAGGCAAGCCCCGTAGGACTCCACTATTAAGACCATAGCTCTCGACGGTGATGCCTCGTTAACTGCACAAAGGCTTGCGCACTGCAAGGCTGAAAATCCCTATTCTACTTACTCACATGCAATTAATAATACCAACCACTTATAGCTAGCTTGAGGACCTCCCTTCTTGAGCAAGAAAAGAGAAACCTTGTGCTCTGATATCAATGTGACATTTAATGGCCTAGTAACTTGTGTGTAGAGGAAAATAGCATGAACATAGTGAGCATTTCATTAGAATAGATTCCTACTGAAAATAACAAGAGTGCTTGGCTGGAGAGAGCAACAAAAATCATAACACCTAGTTAGATAGCATGAACAATACTTCAAAAGAGATAAATTAAGCAATTGACAATAGTTGAGGACCGGATTTGCATGGAGCCGTGGTTCCCCCTCCAAAAGGCTTTGTATTATGGTTTCTCCCATCAAGAGAGACATTTTACAATACAATTATTTGTGTTTCTTCAATACTAGCTAGTGCAATGAAGATGGAAATTTCAAGCACTAAGCACAACACTTATCAAAAACAATATCAATTCCCTCACGGTCTCAGACCCAAGACCTCACACACCTTCGAAGATGGTGAGAGCTAGCGGGGTATGAGAGTAGATTGAGAGGAAGAAGAAGTAGTCTTACGAGAAAGATGTACATCTCCTCACATAATCACTCATATTAGCATAGCTTAGTTTAGTAATTGGGTCAAAGCATGGTTTGGTGGTACAAAAAGTAGTGTCCTTGACACAACATATGCTTGGTGATTCTTGTGTGTAAAAACCATGGGAATTTTTTTGGAATTGGGGAGGACAAATCAACTTCTTTTTTAAGTGGACGTTTTTTTACCTTTAGAAGCATGCAATCCTAAGAAGAGGTGGGGGGTGACGGCGGGGCCGGGGGGGTGGGGTTACGGTTGGGAGCTTTCACTCCAGTACCTCTCTCTCTCTCCCTCCCTCCCTCCCTCGCACATCCCTCTCCCTGTGTGTCTCTCTCAGTTTTGAACCTTCTCGCCTTCCTTGCCGCCTCCATAGCCACCAAGCTGATGTGTTCGAGAGCTCTCTCTCTCTCTCTCTCTCTCTCTCTCTCTCTCTCTCTCTCTCTCTCTCTCTATGCAAATGGATAGTAGCGCAGGAGATTACTGGCTTGGTGATGCTCAGGACCTTTCTTTCGATGAGATAGAAGGTGATGCTCAGGACCTCTCTTTCAACGAGGTAGAAAGTGATGTACAGCTCCTCTCTATCGACGAGATGGAAGGTGACGCACAGTTCCTCTCTTTTCACGAGGTACAAGGTGGCCCAAGCAATGTTCAACAGATGCACATCAATTCCATTAGCACTAGTATTCCAGCTGCATGTACCGGTAATGAGGCTTTTCTTCGTGATTATTGGGCTGCAAAGAAACGCGCACAGAGAAGCAAGGAAAAACATCCTACGTCTGCTCTTGGATTACGGGAAGCCAGGTCAAGAAAGAACAGCGGTGGCTCGATGTTGGCGTAAGCAAACAATAGGGATTGCAAAGAATGAGCAGAAGGAAATATTCCGGCAACTCCTGGACCACCAAATATTTTCCTTACTGCAACCATCAAATTTTAGCAAAGTCGAAGACACCGTTGTATCGGGTGTGCGCAACACTTTGACTCAAATCAAGGTCCCTCATTCAGCAAGTGAACTTTTTGTAAAGAGAAGATCTTTGGCAATGATTCTGAACAATAGTACAAACTCACAATCAGTAAACCAATCCAGAATGGCTAGTATCCTGGGGATCCATCGAAGGAATATAGCTACAGCAAGCTCACGGCTAGAGAATAAAGATGAAGGTGAAGTGTTTCCATTGAGTGCTTGTGAGAGACAATTTCCACGAGGAACCATTAGTACCAATGAAACAAGAGATTTGGTATATGCCTTTTGGACATCAGAGAGCAGAGTTTCACCCAACAAGAAAGACATATGCAAGATGAGAATTGGAAGGAAAAGTGTCGTCAAACATCCTATACATCTACTCGACGAATCTCAGGTACCAACAGCTTCTAGTAATTGTACATCTTGTTTGGTGCTAATTAAGGCTTATTTGGTCCAGACAGTACCAAATTTGGTAGTCTGCTGTACGGTAGAGGGTGTTTACAATACCAAAGAATATCTATAAAGTACCAAATCCTAGCTATCGAGTGCCAAAGCCTATCCATAGAGTTTAAAACCCTCTCTATAGAGTACCAAAACCTAATTATCCAGTACCAATGCCTATGTATAGAGAACCAAAATTCTATTTACAGAGTACCAAACTCAACGGATACCACCAAAGCCTCTCTGTAGAGTACCAAATCCTATCACTATAGGACCAAGATCTATTTACAGGGTACCCCGCACTTCTGATAGTACGAAAGCCTATATGTAGAGCACCAAATCCTGTCTATCGAGTACCAAAGGCTATCTATGAAGTACCAAAGCACATCTGTAGAGTACCAAATCCGGTGTATCGAGTACCAAAGCCTATGTATGGAGTACCAAAGCAGATCTGTGGAGTACCAAATCCGGTATATAGAGTACAAAATCCTAGCTATCGAGTGCCAAATCCTATCCATAGAGTTTCAAACCCTCTCGATAGAGTACCAATACCTATGTATCTAGTACCAATGCCTATGTATAGCGAGCCAAAAACTATTTACAGAGTATCAAACTCATCGGATACCACCAAAGACTATCTGTAGAGTACCAAATATTCTCTGTGGATTACCAAATCCTATCTGTAAAGTACCAAAGCCTATCACTATAGGACCAAAGTCTATTTACAGGGTACCCCACACTTCTGATAGTACCAAAGCCTATATGTAGAGTACCAAATACTGTCTATCGAGTACCAAAGGCTATCTATGAAGTACCAAAGCACATATGTAGAGTACCAAATCCGGTATATCAAGTACCAAAGCCTATCTATGGAGTACCAACTCAGATCTATAGAGTACCAAATCTGGTATATCGAGTACAAAATCCTAGCGATCGAGTTCCAAAGCCTATCCATAGAGTTTCAAACCCTCTCGACAGAGTACCAAAACCTATCTATCCAATACCAATGCCTATGTATAGAGAACCAAAGTCTATTTACAAAGTACCAAACTCATCGGATACCACCAAAGACTATCTGTAGAGTACCAAATCCTCTCTGAAGAGTACCAAATCCTATTTGTAGAGTACCAAAGCCTACCACTATAGGACCAAAGTCTATTTACAGGGTACCCCACACTTTTGATAGTACCAAAGCCTATATGTAGAGTATCAAACTCATCGGATACCACCAAAGACTATCTGTAGAGTACCAAATCCTCTCTGAAGAGTACTAGATCCTATCTGTAGAGTACCAAATCCTTTCTAAAGAGTACCAGATCCTATCTGTAGAGTACCAAAGCCTACCACTATAGGACCAAAGTCTATTTACAGGGTACCCCACACTTCTGATAGTACAAAAGCCTATATGTAGAGTACCAAATAATATCTATAGAGTACCAAAGCAACACACATACCAAACATCGGGATCACATTTACCAAATCATTAACCTGGGACCTAGGATATAGCAGAAACCTCTTCCCAAGCCTGATATCAGACAACATCTCCTTCACAAATAGGGTATGCTATTGACCTTCCTTTCGTTTTTTCTCCAGAGTGTCATACTCAGCCTGTTGACAACCAGCGATCCCAATTAGTTTCAAAAACTACCAAGAAGTCATACCAAGACTTGTACTTCTAAGTACTGTACTACCAAACAGAACCCAAACTACCAAAACCACCAAAAACTACCAAACTCGGGAATCATATAGTACCAAAAACATATAAATATCCTCAATGCAGAACTAAACTACCCAAACCTTATCAAAACGACCAAAAGCCACTTTTTGCAGCACTTTCAAATAGTACCTAAAAGTACCATAACTACCAAATCAAACTACAGAAGCCACTTTTTGCAGCACTTTCAAATAGTACCTAAAAGTACCAAAACTACCAAAATCAAACTACCAAAACCACTTTTTGCAGCACTTTCAAATAGTACCAAAACTCCCAAAACTCCCAAAACGACCAAAATCAAACTTTCAAATAGTACCAAAACAACCAAGACTACCAAAGAAACACTTTTTGCAGCACTTTCAAAAACTACCTTCAAGTACAAAAACTACCAAAATTACCAAAATCAAACTACCAATTACACTTTTGCAGCACTTTCAAATAGTACCTAAAAGTACCAAAACTACCAAAGCTATGAGAATAAAACTACCATAACACCTTTTGTAGCACTTTCAAAAAGTACCTTAAAGTACCAAAACTTCTTCATAGTACCAGAAATACCAAACCATAAGACAGAAGGAAACCATAAACTACCTAGAATAAAAACAATTCTACCATAAGTACCTAACACTACCAATCCCACCAAACCAAGCATAAACACTTCTATCAAAAGTACCTAACACTACCAATCCCACCAAACCAAGCATAAACAGTTCTACCAAAGGTACCTATCACTACCAATCCCACCAAACCAAGCATAAACAGTTCTACCAAAAACTCCCAAAACTACCAGCACATATTGCTCTAGAATCTCCTTGTCGAGCAATGACGTATCTTCACTGATTTGGTATCGGAGTAGCATCCTTCGATTGGCAGCCAAATCAGCTTCTATCACATTGATTTCTGTGTCATTGCCAGTGTTGGCCTCTCTTAGTGTTTTGAGCTGGGTCTCATATTCCTTGATGTCGTCCATAATCTGCTTGACACGTTTATTGGAACCCTCTGCCCTCAAGTGTGTTTCCTTCTTCTACTTCAGAGACATTGTCAGCTCTTTCAGCCTATCGGCTACCTCCACACATGTCCGAGGGACTCTCCCAACCATAGCTTCAAGGTCCGCAATATAATCAGGTGTCTTCTCCTCATGTCGCTATGGGGGGACTTTCTGTGTAGGGGGCATACTACCGACTGGCGTAAGTCGGGGCTTCTTGGTATTTGATGAGTGGCCTCCTTGGGATGCACCGTATGCCTTTCACCAATTCTCAACCTTCTTTTCCAAGCCTCCTGGTCGGGAGGAACACATGTTGAGTACACTCTCACCAAACCTGGCCCATGCAACCGTGTGGCCCGCAGGGTCCTTTGTAGCTACATGACACTTCTCATATGCAAAACAGCGGGCAAATTTTGTAGTGATCTCCACACATGATGGTGGGGCTTGGTACACCTTATGGAACAGGAACCTGCACATTCATCCTGAAGCCGTGGTTGCACGTGATTTAAGTAAATCTTTGTCTTCTTCTGGTTGGAATGCCTGAATACAGTGAGCCACTGGTCATCGGGGATGTCATCTTCCGTAAGATCCTTTGGCAGCACCCCCTCCATGCTCAATCCATACTCATCATGAAGCTCTTGTGTTGTATAGCAGAACTTTGTCAAGATAGGGTACTCCTCCATCTTGTTTTTTCCTGTGATGTGGAAACAACACGCAAGTAAAGACACGCTCTCATTCCAGCAGTCCAAATACCTGATTATTCACCCTATATACCTCATTTCAATTGTGCAAAACAAAACACATGGAATGAAATGAATGTATCTCTTTTTAATTAGTTTTAAAACTATTAACAAAAAAAAGGACTCTGTGTAGCCTTTCTCTACGCTGGAGTAGCTTTATTCTTTTACTTAACCATCTTCGGAGGTGGATCTTCTTAGGATAAAGGGGCCAATAATGGGACTGCCCCCTACACTAGGGCTGCGTGAGCATGAGCCACTTTTGTGTAAATTCTTTTTCTCATGGACCACAAAAAGTCTCATCAAAACCTTTTAGGGTTTTTTCTCAAGGCATGTAGGGAGTTGAAAAAAAATAGAAATAAATAATTTCATGTAAAATTAGTATTTTTTAAGAGCCATCTTTGAGGTACAATCCAACTAAAATCTCTCAAAAGTTCTAATATTCCATGTAGACCCTTTAAAAACCTTCAAAGCATATTGAAACTTTTAAAAAAAATACATGGATATGTATACAATGAGAATCCATGCATATACTACTTTTAGAGAAAAACCTGCCGACTTGTTTTAGGTCTCAAATACGTGTATGCCCACTTTTGTGGATTCTTACTATTTTTAGAAAATTAAAATTTTTAATTGTAAACTTTTTTGGGATAAATGGTATACTAGAATTTTCCTCTATGTCATAGGATCTCAATGATATCCTATGATTATGGTTTCTTGAAAAATAGACAATCATAGAGCCAATTTTATAGAATGAGGTGCCAAGACACTATTGTGGCTCAAGCCACTTCAGTGGCTCAAACTCAAACCTAGTGTTAAGGACTACTGCGCCCCAAAATTTCAACACATTCCTGCTCCAAAAGACGTGCAAGCATTGTGGTGTGGATGGTTATGTAAATGAGTTGTGGATTGTCACATTGAGAGATCGACCCATGTGGGAAGCTTGTCCTCTTATTGCCCCTTAGTGAGTTTTCCTTAAGGAGCTTCCTTTTGTTACACGGCAAAACACAAAAGCGGAGTGGAAAATCTCAACGCCTCATCAGAACGCACGAGGTGATGTTTTCTAGAAAGGCCTTCATCAGCGCTACAAGATGCACCAGCAATGGTGACTATACGTGAACCTTAGCTAAAACTCAGTGACCTTATTTCTCTGCGTCCTTAATCTGGCACGTTTACCCTATACACAAACACATACAATCATTGAGACTAAGTTAAACACATACATAAAAAAATTACAAGACAAAAAGGCATCACGGCAAAAAGCATACAACCCAAAGACCAGAGCAAAGAGTTATAAAGGTAAGATGTACATAATCAAAGGACAAGAGATCATATAAGGTAAGATAGGAGTAGGTGGACTAGGGCCAAGATGAGGACATAAGGAACAAAGTGAGCTAGGATATTGGAAACTCCAAGGTCAAAAACTCTCCTACAAAATTTGCACCTTGAACTTCTTTGGGTCAACAAAATAATCCTTTGAAGCCAACATGTCATAGCCTAGTGGTAAAACGTTGTGTAGGTGAGTAAAGAACCGGGCTCAATTCCCAATGGCATGCCTTTCCAAATTCTGTTCAAACAGAATTATTTGACCAAAATCTGGGACTCTGACCAATTGAAAAAAAGAAACCATTGTATGAAATAAAAGGGATGAGCACTATCCATTAGTTCATGTGTAGAAAGGAGACTAAAGTCCACAAACCTTGAGACTATTGAGTCTTTTCATTTGCACATAAAGATGCTTTTGGAATTTACTTGCTTTAGCATGAGAATTTTTGAGATCTAGGTAAGTGAACAAGCCTCGAAGCTCTGACAACCCAGAGAGGTTAAGATCCCATGTGCAATACTAGTATATGTGCCCCAAACAAATAGTCCTTGGATTTCAAATCTCATCCCATATGTTCCACTTCTCTCCATCTTTTTGGTTAACCTCAAAGCCTGCAAAGTGCCAGCTTATCTCACACTCTGGTACGTGTTGTCTAATCTTCAATAGCATGTTCATGAGGTATGTGAATCTGAAGACACCAAGCTTAGACATGTAAAAAAATTATGCATGAGATGAGCAATTTAAGCTTTGTCTCAGTCCTGATGATGCAATAAAACATTTATAGGATCCAAACGAGCTTTGAGATATGGAATGAAACCTAGAATCTATACCTTGGCTCTAGGACTCACCTTTATTTGAATGGGTTTGTATTGCATACGGGAATCTCTAGTCTCACTATTCCGTAGCCACCACCTCCAACAAATGAAGTGTTCTCCATTGCCATTTCACTAATGCTTTGAGGTGGGTGTAGGACTAGATATTCACTTTTTACATGCAGGACTGTCTTTCTCCTCTCATAGGATCATGTTCAAGCTTGAGAAAAAATCAAGAGGAGCAGAAGAAGAATAGGAACTCCACATAAATAATAGCTTTTTTGGGGAATGGTAGGTGAGGAAAATAGATTGTCCCACCAAAGCAATATTCAAGAGTCCAAAGCAAAAGCACTTAAAAGAAGTTCTTCCCCTTGTTTATGTGGATGGGTTGAGAGTACAATGGAGTTCAAGCTCAACCACCCCCTGAATACAGAATTGCAGATAGGGGGTAATCCAAGTGTCCAAAGAAAACAATGTCTACATAATTAGCCTGTATCCTGGATATCCCCCTCGCTTTATCCAAAGTTAAGAATGCGATAAAAATTGTGAAAGCTAGTAAGAGCACAAATTGGGATGGGGTTTGGTTGAATACTTCCATGGATTCAATGATGTCCTTGCTCCCCTTTGTGACAAAGAGAGGAATCCTTAAAGTTCTATGCTCTTTCAAGTTGCATTAACACAGGGTCATCAAAAGCTTGTTACACATAAGAGAACAAAATTGGAGGCATATCACTCTTCTAAGAATATTGTACACAATTTTCACCACAACAATTTAACTAGAAAATCTTTAGTCTGATGGACAAATGGATTCGACAAGAACAAAAGGGGTCATCGAAGGAAGATATATCCTAGATATTATTAATGCTATATAGAATGCACAAGAATTTCATTTTGTCGATAGTTGACTATTGGCATTGGGGTCACCCGTGAATAAAAGATGGGAGTGAGTTCTTGCCCAACTAGTAAAAAACCTCACTAGGTTGCCACAGATGCAAATTTCTCTAGCAACTCAAATTCTCGTTTTAAATTGTTTCATTTTTAAATCAACCAATTTTATCCTATCATGTTTGCGTTCTCCAATTGTAGCCATGAACCCAGCCTCTATAGGATATGCCAAAATTTCTATTTGTTTTCTCAATAGATTGATGAAAGACCTAATTTTACAAGAGAAAAATGAGATGCCAAGGAGTTTTTCCTACCTGTTGACTGTTGACTGGAAGACACCATCCTTGCTTTTGTTATCATTCAGCTTGGGTTCCTCTTTCTTTGCTTGCTCCAACTTCTTTATTAAATCAAGGCAATCCTTTATCATATGACCCTATCTCAAACAATGAGCATTTGGTAGAGTTCTATATACCAAGGCTTTTCTGATGTAGCAACATTCCTTGCTGATTTTTGACGTCAATATGATCTTTCAACTCCTTGGAGGTGTCCACTTCTATCAATAATTGTGGATCCCACTTTGGGTTGTTTCCTCTAGACTGCTTTGTCCAAGGACTCTTCATCAATGCAAAGAAGAGTGAGTTCTTTTTGTTGGTGATAGCCTATTTGGGACATATTGTCTCAAAAGATGGTGTTCGTATGGATCCTCCAAAACTTCACACTATTGCAAATTGGTCAGTACCACAAAATCTTCATGAGATACGGAGTTTTATCCGTCTATGTTCTTATTGTAGACAAGTTATTGAGCACTTTCCAGTACTAGCAAGGCCACTCCATGATTTGACAAAGAATTGGATTCCATTTATTTGGAAATATCCTCAAAAGCAAGCTTTTTCCAGGCTTAAGGAGAAGCTTTTGACAAAACTAGTTCTCATCCTACCGGATTTGTCAAAGCTTGCAGTGACAATATTGGCGCTATCTTGATGCAGGATGTACATCCAGTGGCTTATGAGAGCCATAGATTGGATCCACAGGAGAGTTTTTGGGTATTTATGAGAAAGAGTTGCCTACAGTTATTCATGCTTTGGAGAGTTGGAAACATTACCTGCTTGGGAAACTGTTTGTGGTGCGCACATATCATCATATTATTCTTATTACTTTCTCACGCAAACAAAGTTGAATGACAAGCAGATGTGGTGGGCTAACACACTCTCTCAGTTTCACTTTCACATAGCCCATGTTCCAGGGAAGGAGAATATTGTTGTGCACGCACATTCACAATGTCCAAGGGTGAATGCGGTTACTATTGCATATCACAGGGAACTTGATTCTATGTGTACTACAAATGAGGACTTCAAAGAGATTGATTATAGAAAAGTTTTGAGAATGTCTTTATAGATACACACTACTCTTTGAAGGATGATTTTCTCTTATACGATAATCATTTATGCATTACTCAAAATTTGAAAATATAAGGTTATGGAGGAATCTCGCACCTCCTTATGTAGGGCACAGTGGTATCAGAGTGTTTGGCATGTCAGAAAGTCAAGTATGATAGAGAAAATAACCAAGACTCTTGCAACCATTTCCTATTCCACATCAGCCTTGGGAGACCATATCCATGGATTTAATCTGTGAACTTCTAAAGTCGGAGCAGGGCAATACATGCATTTGAATGATATTTGATCGATTTAGCAAGCAGGCTCATTTTATTCCACTCAAGAAGACTATCAAGTCACATCATATGGCTACTTTGTTTGTCAATCAAATCATCAAGTATCATGGGATACCAAGTTCGATTGGTTTAGATAGGGACCCTCGAATGACTAAACAAGCATCATTGGAATGTAAAATTCCAAGTAGATGATTGGGTTCTCTTGAGATTTTTCATTAGGGCCAAAAATGTCCAAAAAAGGGTTTTTCACTATTTTCCTCTCGCAAACAGAGAGTTGACACGTATGCAACTATGTCTCCTCTATTTTGGCGATGTAAAGACGTTTTTGGCTGAAAATCTCTAGATTTTGAACTATGGCAGAAGATACAATGGTCCTTTTTTTATTCCCTATGAATGTAAATGTCCTTGAGAATGTAAATGTCACAAAATACAAATCCGACTTGCAGACACTAAAATCGATAACATTAATGACCGAAAAGAGGCGGTTTGAAACGTTGGCACTTTTGGTTTTGCCTCTCATTTTAAGAAATCCTGCTCTCACCACAACTCTCTCTCTCTCTCTCTCTCTCTCTCTCTCTCTCTCCATGGCTTCGTCTTTCTCATGTCGTCTTGCTAATGCTATAACATCGTGCAACTTTTACAATATGAAAGAAGATGACCTATGGAAACCAATGGCTTTCCATGTAAACGAGTGGGTGACGATGCTGCCATCTTGTAAAGGTGCACACAGAGTCAAGAAGACCAAGAGAGATGAAGTGAGGGGGTTTATAAGTGTCTCTCGGTGAGAGAGGATAGTGGATATGAAAGTGGCCACTTGGATCGCGGAGTGCAGCTTAGAGAGGAGGGTGTGGAGGAGTGGTTGAAGGTCGACGATACGTCAAAAGCGGGCACAGATGTGGTCAAAGGCGGAGCATTCGAGAAGGGTGTGGCCTTCGGATTCTCGCACTTACCGAGGGCATATGAAAGTGTTCACTTTCATAGTGGATAAAGTGGCTACTTGGATCCCGGAGCGCGACTTACTTTGAGAGGAGGGTGCGGAGGGGTGGTTGATGGTCGAGGATATGTGGAAAGCAAGCATGGATGTGGTCAAAGGCGGGCATTTGAGAAGTGTGTCTTTTTTATTCCCGCACTTACCGAGGGCATAGTGTGCAAAGACGGAGGGATTCCTCACCGGCTCCCCATCTTCCGGTCTCACATCATAATGAGTGTGAGCTTAGGTGGATCGAGGCAATGGTGTGCACCGAGGATAGAGGGATGGGTTGGTGGGTACATTTTCCTCTTTCAAAAAAGAAGAGGGTTTTATAGTTGGGCACCATACATGAGGTATAGTGAGTGAAACTTGAGCCCCCGGCTTCTTCCCATGCGGTTATACAGTGTCATTGGAGGAAGGCTTCGTTCATCGTTGGGTCGATGGAGGCTTCGATGAATTGGTGTGAGGCACCTCATCTCTCAAACCACTGTTTTCTGTCTTGCATCCATATATTTTGCTCGTGGGTTTTTTGGGTTTTCTTGCTTGCCTCCCAAGCTACATTGGGGAGGGATTCGGGGGATTGTGGCGGAGTTTGAGGATTCAAGTACTCCATCACTCTTTCCATGCCCATGATTTCTATCGATAATGTGCCGCATTCAAGGAGTAGTAGAGTGTAGGGCCTTTGCACCTTGACACGTAAGACAAATCATGGCTGAGTTTAGTGGCAAGGTCACTCAATTACAAAGCTCTACAAGATGTAAGTGAAGATATCCTTACCTCTCTATTTCACGATGTTTTGTGCATGGTGCATGTAAAGCAGGTCACCTTCAAGCCCATAGACATGGCCCTAGCACCACTCAATCTCATAGGTGATAGAGCCCTTCACCCAATAGGCTAGGCCTTTATGATATAACTGCTTGTAATCTAACAATGTAATCTGATTTTTGAAATTAATGAGAATGTCAGTTGTCCATCAAAATTTTGTGCATCTTCGTTTGTTTAGTTGTCTATATATATTTCTTTTGTTCCATCAAAATTTTGTTTCTCTTGGTTTTATTTTAGTTGTCTATATTTCTTTTGTTCATTACATATCAGTTGTATTTCAAAAAGGTTGTGCGTAATAAAAGGTGCCAAGAACGGTGCATCAAATGCATTTTGCAAGTTTTGCACAGCATTTTGGCCATACATATGGCTCCTATCGGATACCTACTACTAGTCGGTCGAATTTCAACTGATTCATTAATTCATCCTGAAGATTCCCTCTGATATTAACTTTGCTAAAGCTATAACGTCCCTTTTCTCTCTTGTTCCCGCGCTCACAAAGATCCCGCCCATCTCTTTAGCCCCTCTTGAGTCTCCCCCGAGCTCTGTACTTCTCTCCTCTCCAAGCTCCAATGCGCTCACCTCAGTTCACTGCCTCCCTTCCAACCTCGTCCTCACCTCTAAACGCAAGCTATGAGACTATGGTTTATGCAATGAGGCACCATAATTCCAGCACGCTCACAGTTATGAAGCCCGCCTGCGTTCACAAACGGTGTCTCTGTCTGCGTTCACGACCAGCTGCAAAGACAGGGTCTCTCTCTCTCTCTCTCTCTCTCTCTCTCTCTCTCAGCTAGTCTTGATGGACGCCTGGAAACCAAAGAAAACATCTACTTCTCTCCTCGCTCATGCAAATGAGACGACTGCACCCCCCTCTCTCTCTCTCTCTCTCTCTCTCCCTCCCCATGATAACATGGCTCCTCCGTGCTGACCACAAGCTCCAAACTGGAAGGCCCTCCCTCACCATCCTCTGCTAGATAATCGCGCAATCTCCTGTCACTGCTCCGTCAAATACAGAACAAAAATCTATGTCTCTCTCTCTCTCTCTTCTTGACACACGGCATGTCTCTCCCTCTCCTCTCTCGTCCACACGGCACCTTTTTCTTTTCTTTTTTCTGCCCTTCAATGGTTCAATCTAACCAAGCATCATAGTAGATTCCCCCTAAAACAATTGAATCCAAAATTGTGGCGTCCTACTGAGCCTGAGAAATGCACAGGGGAAATACCTAATGTGGGAGGAGGGACAAAATATGAAAACAAAGGGGTGTGCACCATTGTGCGACTTGGGCAGGTTTGACCTGAAGCTCATCATGAGCCATATGCATGACCAAAGTGTCTTCCAAAAATTTGCAAAATGCGTATGATGCGCAGTTCTTACCCTGGCCTATATCTCACACGGGCATGGGAGGAGATGAGATCTACGGTGGGATGATTGAGGACCGTAGATCCCGGGCTTCCATGGACAATGTAAACTCGGGTACCCAAGTTTACTTCGTCCCCCCCCACCCCACGGGATTGAACCCACAACCTAGGGTTTGAGGGCCATGTGGCCTATCCACCACGCCCGCACACGTCACTGTGGAATGTACACGTTTCCATGGAGTTTTGACGTGCAAAAGTATCGAGGCGAGCAAAAGTAAACTCGGGTATTTTTGTAAACTCGGGTACCCGAGTTTACAAAAATACCCGAGTTTACTTTTGCGACAAGATCTACGACGCACGCCTAATGTCGGGGCCCAAAAGTGATAGGAGCCTTTGATCCCATCTCCCATGCCCGTGTTAGATATAGCTGAGGAGTTCTTACCAGTATTCTTACACATGACATTATTAGAGAGATCTCATGCAAACAATAGAAACAATTTCAATCATGTATAGCGACAAAAGATGACGATGACTCAAATATTTTAGAGGAATTTACATGACATCAAAGTCGACAGAATTCATAAGATGCAAACACCATGCTTCAGTTCATATTCAACTTATTACATCAATTGCATGGATTTACAACCTTGTTATGAGCTCATGAAAGCACTCAAGCGTAAGGGATCTAGATACGAGCTTGTCACTTATGGACTTCACAATCTCAACAGGATCAGTGATCCCTCGAACTATGCTCAAGGTGTAGGGACTCGAAACACAAGAGATAGTCTTTTAAAAAATGTGCTTTGTTTGATAAAAATGTGAGTGTGCTTGAACTTCTTTACCGCAATCCAAAGAGGCAAAAAATGTCAAAAACCTCTAAAAGAACATTTTTTGACATCCGATATCCAACACCCCTGAATGCGCCGCACCTGCCTCCTGAAAAAGACGGTCGCATTAAATAAAACAGTGACCGTTTTCAAGGACGATTGGGAATATAAATTTACTTTTTAGAGTGTCTGGTTGTCCTTTTGGACGTACTCATAAGGTGCAAGTGCATTTTAAAAAAAGTTTCTAGAAAGAGAAATACAATTTCTTACAAGACCCTCCAAATGACCTTCGAAATTTTCTAATGGCTGCAATTTTGAGACGTTATCGCCCTTCCCTCCCTCCGTTGCGGCAACGTTTCATTTGAAACGCTACCCCTAAGGTGCTATTGTCTCTCCTCCCCTTGCTGCGAAAGTTGAACTTATGCAATTACCGGCGCAAACAATTTAGAACGCCAACGACTAATAGGCTACAACAAAGAACCTCCTGCGCAAGTGTTTTGAAACAACGTTGCGCATAGACGGGCTTGGGGAACGGTGCCAATTTCCCCTCTCCGGTGCGAGCGTTTTGAAGCGCCCTTTGGTTAGCTTGATGACCATGACCTTGATGACAGTAACAGTCAACACCACAGTGTTTTGAATCAGCCTTCCTCCTTTCCTTGCCAACGATAATTCACCTCCCTACCCCCTCGACCTTGCGGCTCTTAAAGCCTTTGCCGCCAGCTTTTCAAAACGCTAGAAGAAACCTTTCAAAAGAGGCTTGGGACTTAGAGAGGGGCATCATCAAACGTGGATGTGCTTTAAGGCTTGGAGGAGCCTTGAACAAGAGAGCATGATTGTCAACTTGGCTTGGAAAGAGGGATTCGGGAGAGCTTTGCAGAAGCGACTTGCAAAAGCCCCCAAAGTGTGTTAAACCGGCTTGGAAACAAGGATTTTTGAAGTGTGGTGTGACTTTGGAAACAAAGAGACGGAAATTGGGATTGCAGACTTGTTTGTGCGGAGCAATTGAAAAGCGGAACAACAATTATTATTTTTTGCAGCTTGGGAGCAGTGACCCCCTTGAAATTTCAGGCTCCTAAGAGGGATTGCGGGATTTTTGTGGAGCAGTTTTGGAATGCTGAGGTGCGGAATTATTGGAGATTATTTTCGGCTTGGTTCTTGTAGCCAATTTTTGGAGTACAAGAAGGTACCCAATTACCAAATCTTACAACTTCATCATGGCCCCCCTTGCTCGAGCGCCAGCGACGACAGATTGAACAACAATAACTACACTCACTGGAACCTGATTGTGTGACTGGCTTATGGGATATTGTGGACGGCTCCGAGCCCCATCCCACGAGGGATCCTCACAACATGTACACTCGCCTTCAAGAAGATGAGTTGCTCAAATCGTGTGTCGATTAAGATGCATCCAATGCAAAGACAATGTTGGTCATTGAGGCATCTCTTACGATGGATATTTCCCAACCATTCAAACATTGACGTTTGCCGATTATATGTGGTTCAAGCTCATTGGAATGTTTGATCGCGACGCTACAATGCAAGCAATCACCCTTCTTGGACAATTATTTTCCATCAAGTTTCCACCCAGGCCTTACCTACAATCATTTCTTATGAAGGTTAAAGTTATTCATGATCGATTATCAGATATGAAAGTGTGCTTACGAGTACTCAATTAATTGCTTTGGTTCTCACGAAGTTGCCCGAGGCACACAAATCACGAAGGAAAAGTTGGAATTTGATGATCTCATCTCGGTTCTCATTGAGGAGGAAGCCGTGTTGATGGCTCAAGGCAAGGTTCGGATTTCTGAGATAGGTGATGAAGCACTTGCTGCTTCAGATTCCAGAAAGAAGACCAAGAACCGTTGTTACAATTGTGGAAAGAATGTGGATTTGATCCAAGATTACAGATCCAAAGGTAAAGACAAAGATTCCATAAAGGACAAAGGTAAATGCAAGCATCACGAGAAAAACAGTGATAGTGACTCAAGAAGAGGTAGCATAGAGGTTGTTGGTGTAGCAGTGACTACACTCGCACAAACTCTCCACTTCTAGTTACATGCAAAGATTAGTGCCACTACTAGCTTCAGCCAGAGAGAGGCTTGTAAGTGGCAATGAGGGCAAACACTACTCCGCATAATTAATTTCGACCCTTGTGTTGGAGTTCAAGCTATCGGTGTTTGAACCCGTGCGTCCAAGTTCAATGCACATGCATCCGTTCAGGAACCAATCGATATCTAAAATACTATGGATGAGTGCACCAAATCCATTGTTGTTAGTTGGATTATGGAGAGGACATGTTCCACATTTCATTATCTTGGAATAATCTTTTGGACATGATATGTTCACAGTTCACGAATGGAGATTCTTGGACGTAGTATGGTCTACGATTCAAATTTTCTACAAGGCAATCGATGCTCAAGATGACATTCTTCTAAGATACAAAGTCGAGAATAGCAGCTCCAAGGTGTATCCAATAGTCTGCAACTACTAGGGTGTCCATGGTAGCTTCTTCATCAACTCAGTCTCACTATTTATGTCCACTATGAGCTACAAAGAGGGTGTTAAGAGTTATGGCATCTCATGTGAACTACCCAATGTGTACCCATAATTTGTTTAGAAATTTAGATATTTAATTTATTTATTTATTTGTCAAAGTCTAGGTAGGGCAATTTTTAAGGTCACTATATAAATACACCTTGTCCACATTGTAAATATATTGTTATTCATTGCCAAAGGTTGATTGGTTTAGAGACTCTCTCTCTCTCTCTCTCTCTCTCTCTCTCTCTCTCTCTCTCTCACACACACACACACACACACACACACCCCTTGGTCCCCGAACACTTCCACATTGTCAACTCTCAGAGTAATGTAATGAGTTATCTTGAAAGATCCTTCCCTACTGGACTTAAAAAAAAGTAATCGACTCCCAAGTAAAGTTACATATTCTGAATGAACAAAACCTTTCACATTCTGAGCATAAACAGTATTATTATCTCAAAAACGCATTTGTACTTAAAAATGGAAAGAACCCGACTAATGGGATTCATCCATTCCTAGAATGACAATCCGAGCCATTCACCAAATTCTCCACCCCACAGACACACTAATTATCTAGTTACTATCACATTGTTAGAATCATACAATTTTGGTTTTTTATATAACACATTGTTAGAAACATACAAGATTGGTTTTTCTATATTCATGATACAATACTCATATTAGTGGTCCTTCAAAAATAATATCAGATGCATCATACCCTGTAAGAATCATATCAAGCCATAACAAAAACATAGCTTTCATACATACCATATAACATCAACTAACAAATTCTATCCTTGTGCAATTCTGGTCCGTTAACATGCCAAAAGGAAGGAAGCCTTGGCCCTATATGCGATCCAACCATCCACCACAGCCCAACTACGGACAAGATGAATCTCCAAATCCACGCAATACCGTCTTCTCTTGAACCAAGAGCATACTAGCTAACCTCCAAGAAACCCGAGCCTTCAGCGGATTCCGATACCCAAAGGTTGGATGGAAATAGGCATCAATCGCAAGCCAACGAGTTTGAGCAATCTATGCTCCTTCAAGACTGTCCATAACCTTGCTTCGCATCTAGCCAGGTGCACAAAGTAATATACGAAGGATCCGTTTCCATAACAAAAACAGCCATAAACCAACTCAGACATCAATTGTACCAATCAAGTCTAAGAGAATGCGATGGGAGCATCCGTAGGGCGTTGCACGTAAGGCATGGGACATGGGAGCATTCAATGAATGCATCCCCCGCTCGGTTTGGAGAAATTCTGGGCAAGGGTGCCGATATGAAGCATTTTCTATTTATTTTTTTCCATAAAGGACAGGAGAATTGTATTCAGTAGAGAACAAATTTACAAAGAACAGCATGAAAAGCTGTTGATTCCTCCGATTTGCTTTGTATCTATAGACTGATTTACATTCTGAGATTGTTACCAAAAAAATTAGGGGAGTTCCATACACCTCTCTATCTGCATACATAGCTTCACGGGCCACCACCCAAGCTACTCCCCCCGGGAAAGGTGTTGATTCCCTCCTACAAATGGTTAATTAGCTTGATCCCATTATCGGCTGCCTCTTCATTTTCTATTGCTATTCAGACAACCATGTTTGGCATTGATTGATGATAAAATTTTGGAGTTGGACATCCGCACAAATTCAGTGTGTAACTTAGGGCCAATTCACATGAGCGTTGGATTGCCAACAAGTTGGCAACTAGTTGCAAACTTGAGAAGTTTCCATGGCTGGTTGCTGCCCAGGTTGCCGGGTTTCAGGTTGCAAACTGGTTGCGACGTTGCTCCTAGGGGAGGAGGTGGAGAAGGCTGGACACTGCAGGCAACGACAAAAGTCAATTTGCTTTTCAGCTTCGCAAAGAAAAAAAAAACGTCAATTTTCCATGTATTTGCAAAATTTTAGCTTTCCATGTAAACCGAATATGTGCTGTTTGCCAGCCGGCAACCAATTGCCGACCATTGCGCACTTGGGTTGTGGATTGGTATACTCCAATAATGTGTAAGCACCCTAATGAGGTCTTCGCTTCACACATAGATGAGAGCTCATCTGCACCATGTTATCGTGTGGTATTGAGGAGCTTGTTCTACATGACCTGGCTTGGGTTGGCCTCGTGTATACATGCCACAAGGTGTTGGGCGTGGGATCCATGGCACAAATGGATCATGTGAGATCTTGGATATTCATTTTAGAAACTGATCTTGGAATGTTCAGATCCCGAAATTAGTCCTTTTTTTTTATAAAGAGAGTAAGAACTTGAAATTACAACTCACACACCCGACTCCATGGCGTGGAGCATCCTAGTAGGATAAGGTTGGCCAACCCTTCATATGGAGTAGGGAGACAACCCCTAACCCTAAGGGCTACATGTCACACGAGCTGCTCAGTTGATAGAGAGGTCTTGTGTTGAAATTAGTTTTTGTTGAAGAGGTGCGCACATGGAGCTCATCTTGAACCGCAACAGCAAGAGAGAACAATGTGGCAAGAATCTTCATCCCGCTGCGGCAAACCCGTCAAAGTAGGGCTTGGGACGTAGTTAGCCGCTGCGGCCCACCAATCTCGCAAAAAGCGAAAGGGAGGGAGAGCGTATTCCATGGAGAAGAGTAGATTGTGTGCGCGAAGAGGGCTTGGCGGCAGTGTGCTAAACTTTCGGTTGCAAAGAATTCCTTGCTGGTAAATCTTCATGTGCGCACCTTTGAGGGTAACAATTGCAAAGGATGCGTCCACGAAATTGGCAAGAAGCTGCACGCGGGCAGGTTGATTAGGGGCGAGGGCGAGCATTTCCAATCGGTGGTTCAGACCCAGGCACGGGCGGGTGTTGGTGATCTTGGCTTTCACATATCAATGGTCCAGATCCATTGAGATCTGGACGCCGTTAATACCATGCCTAGCATATCCCATGGGAGATACAGCGGAGGTTCGGCTGACGAGCGGGAAGAGTAGCCTCAATCTCCGCTTCAGGTCCAATTGACACGCAGCTGGTCGACCTCCTCCTCCTCTCCAACTGGTTTTCAAGGCTGCCCCCTTTCCTCCACTGTCCCAGCACCTCCAAATCTAGTGATGCAAAACCTCTCTCTCTCTCTCTCTCTCTCTCTCTCACACACACACACACACACACACACAAAGTGTGTTCATTTCCAAGGGAAAACAGAGGAGCTCTCTTCGCGGAAAACTTGATAAGACGGAGCTAGCTCGCACTCGAGCAAAAGAGAGAGAGAGAGAGAGAGAGAGAGAGAGAGATCTATCCATCATTGATATTAATGTTGGAGTTTAGAGACAACGTACCTACACAGTAAACAAGGAAATGAAATGCTATGACAATGTTCAGAAGTTAAAGGACTAACAAGGAAATGCAGCCACGAGAGCTTCATCAGACTAGGTTGCTTGCTGATCATCCCAAGAGATTCTGCGCAGAAGTAGCTTGTAGGATCCATGACCAAAGATGAGGGTTCGCCAAAACCAGCCCGCAGCGTCTGCAGGATCCACCCTCAGCGCCAGGAAGAAAGCATGCGTAGCATACCCCAGGTGAATAAGGTTTACCACCACAAATACGACCTGTAAGTTCCTTCTTGTCCTCAAGAAGAAAAGGTAGAATGACCTTACAATTTCCAAAGGGCCAAGGGAAGTGGGTGGAATGAATGCACACCCCATCAGGACCAGCATCCCCATTACAACACTGCAGCAGTAAAACGTAGAGGGTTTCTTCAACTTCGCCTGGAGTGGGTTGCCTCTCACTCTCGTCATCGCAAAAATACGTCTCTACGCTAGGATTCTTCTGTCTACAAATGCTCCACAGTGCTTTTGTGTCACGAAAAGAAGAGAGAGAGAGAGAAACCCTGCGATATTGCAAACACAAGGCGCCCTTATAAGTTCTCATCGCCCGCCCAAGGAGAAGAAGGTGAAAATATCACAATGG
The DNA here is from genome assembly GCF_014529385.1 of Adiantum capillus-veneris. NCBI lineage: Eukaryota > Viridiplantae > Streptophyta > Polypodiopsida > Polypodiales > Pteridaceae > Adiantum > Adiantum capillus-veneris. The sequence continues at coordinate 92,718,375 of NC_140941.1, read as the reverse complement.
CCTGGTGGTGCTCATGAAAAGGCAAGCTTTGGTAGGAACGACACTCACACGATGACACTCACACGTTGGCCTAGTGGTACTCAGCCCTTGCTACAGATATTGAGGTGTGGGTGTCATCCCGGAAAACTAGCTCAGGCGAAGCCTTAGACTTCATTGAAAACAAGTGAAAATTACCAAAATACCCCTCTAATTTTAGGAAATTCCCAAAATACCCCTCTAATTTCAAAAATTCCCAAAATACCTTTGTATCTATTTTGGTTGGATTGTTCAAGATTTTCTAATCTTCACTCGTTTTTGACAATTGAGATCCGTTTTTGAGTGCTTAGCATGTAATTTGTCACTAGTTACCATCGCAAAAAAGGCAATTATCTAATATCTATATAAAAAAGACAGAACTAGGCCCACTCCCTTCTTCTTTTCCTCATGCTAGCATGGCCAATTGGCTGCCAAGTTGGCACCATGTCTCCTTTTATTAGCGCTTTGGTCTAGGTGCCTTGCTGCACACACTCACGGGCTTCCTCCTATCTACCCCTTGAGTTGCGGGCTTGCGCACTATGTCCGTTGACTTGCGGGCTTCTTTCTCGAAGCCTCCTTGCCCACAAGATCCCAATGCCCGCATCCCGAGAAATGGTGCCGAGAGGCGCATAGAGAGTAAGAGTTAAGACAGACTGGGGAAAGGACTTTCTCCGTGATTTAAAGCAGCCGAGGCTGATGAGCTTAAGATTGAGGTGGGTGAGGGTAGGACACTAGCTGTTGACGAGCTGCGGATTTGAGTGTAACGATGATGGGTGTTGTAGGTACGGCGCCGATCGCCCTCTGTACTTGGGCCCCTGTTAACCCTCACGGCTCACGGACACCCCATCACCTACGACGGACGTGTATTATGTATTTGGTAGAGTCAGGTACCGGGCTTGTCGGACCAATAGGAAAAGGGTAAGAGTGATCGCCGATGAGAGGCGCACTCTAACTGGGACATTCAAGGGATTAGTTGGCTAAGCATGGGCGCCCAAGTGTGAATGGGGTGAGCTCATATAAAAGCCAACTAAACCTAAAATTCACTCATTCTCTCATTTGTGCAATAGAAGAGTGCTCTTGCTCCATCTCCATCTCCATCTTCTTCTTCTTCACCTCCTCGTGTGTGTGTGCATGTGAGAGAGAGAGAGAGGGAGAGTGTGTGTGCGATCGAGCATTACGAAGGCACGACGACGGCGAAGCGGTTGAGCGCGGCACGACGGCGGCGAAGCGGTTGAGCGCGGCGAGGAATCCTCCACGGCAAGAGCATAGAGCAGTGAGTGACACACCATTGCCCTCTTTTGAGCTTGCTAGATTACTCTTGTTGTGTGCTTGGAGCCATTTGTGGCTCGCACACGATGTATCGACAAGTCCCTTGCTTCGACAGTGCGGCAAGGAGCGCACATTTTTGGCGCCGCTGCCGGGGAATCGCCCTGCACTAAGCCCAAGAGGCACTTTGTGCTTCCCCTATGAGTTGTTTGTAGTAGGAAAGAAGAGGAAGAGGAAGAGGAATGAGTTGTTTTTCTGCAAGTTGTTAATTTCTGTATTGTCTGCAAGTTCTATGATTTCTGCATAATGTTGTGTTTTCTGTTTGCACACAGTCTTTGCACAATTAGTAGTCGCTAGCTTGTTTGCAGTGAACGAATGAGTAGGAAGGCAGTTAGCAATTTATGTTTGCACACAGTTTTCTGTCAAGGTTTGGCTGCACACAGTCTTTGCACAGTAAGGTAGTGAGAGAGGAAGTAGGTGGACAGTTAGCTCACTGTTAGTAAGCAGTTAACAGATTAGTTAGGAGATTAGTTAGTGGTTAGCAGCATTGTTAGTAAGTAGATAAGGTAGTGAGCTGTCTGTGAGTTGTGAGCTGTTGACTGGGAGGGTAGGTAGGTGACAGTGTGTGTGGCCAGGAAAGGGCCACCAAAACCGCGCGCGGTCGTTGTCCAAAAAAAAAAAAAAACGAAAATATTTAAGCGTGAGTGTCTGAGGGGCTACACTAAAATTTTGATCGGGATCATTTCCCCAAGCCCAAGCGACTAAGGGGCTACACTAAAATTTTGATCGAGATCGAGATCAATTCCCCAAGCCCAAGCGCAAGCCCAAGCCTCAATCCTATGATATATACTATACTCACTCTTATATATATACCCTACCCCCTCAAGAGGGAATGAGAGCATGTGGGGCAAGTCCTCCACTCTCCTCCCTTCTCTTCCCACTTGCACCCTTAGACTTTCTAATTCGGGCCTAGTTCCCTACTAGAAATTGACGGTTTTAGGGATTCCGAGGGCATAAAGTGACCAAACGGAGGGCTGTAAAGCACGGCACGTCCCTCTGACCGAGACGCTCGTTTTGAGCTATCATACGTTCTATTCTATAGCTGGGTCAAAAAAAAAGGACCAAAAAATCAAAAAATAAGAAAAGACTTGGGTTGCAAAACACCCAAAATTACTAGGTGAGCAGCCTTCACGGGCCCTCACTGACACTTCTAGGGGATCCAAGTCATATGAACCTACGCTCTGGACGAATGTTAGAGCACGAGCATATTGGTAGTGCCTCCATTTACGCGGGCACCCATTATTCCTCCACCCTAGGTTCTGGACCTCCGGCCGGGACTCAAGGTAGCGCGACCCAAGATCCTCATATCGCGTCTAGTGATTCTTCCTCTGACTACGAAGTCATGGAGGGGTATCCTACACCAAACCCTAATAGTTCAAGTCAAGACATGCATGCCATGGGCCCACGGCCTGGGTCCAACGTGTTTAGCCACTTAAAAGAGACCCTTAGTAGAGCTACTCGCTCCGAACATGCGGTTAATGAAATAAATGAAGGGAGTGGGGAAATAAATTCGTCATTCATGCCTAAAATGGACCCTATGCTTCTTGAGAGTGTGCATGTGAATGTTCCATCCACTGCACCTCCTGATCCTTTAGGACTATCTTCCTCTGAGGTTTTACTACCCGATGGTAGGAGTCTTGCCGAAGTACAAGAGATCGAACGCTATATGCAAGCAACAAGGGAGAGGGAAATTGAGAACCTACGAAGGCTAGAACAAAGTCGAGCCCTGAAAGCAAAGGCTCCTATGACAACAATCATGCCAGCCGAGCAACCGAGTGCTCCCAAGGTAGCAGTCACGGAGGGGCAAGCTATGGGGAGCAATAATGCTTCCACTTCAAGGGAAACCTCCAGCACACCAGGCCTAGATGGGATATTCCTAAACGAAAATTGGGAGTATGACCTACGAGCAGAAGCTTTAACTGATCGGTACACAGGACACACCTATCATGTGGGTTGGTTAGATGTTCTACAATCCACATCGGGTGCTACTAGCATAGATGAGCAACAACAGAAAGTCTGTGATGTCCTCCATAGGATTGTCGAGTTAGAAAGACAGAACACAGGGATCAACATGCCTTCAACAGGCCTAATGAGATTCTTGGATACGGGAAAGGCCAACCAACCAACCCTGTCACAAATGGAGACTCCCTCAGTGAGCCCCATTGATCCTCCATATGTTGTTTCGCAAGGAGCCTTAGTACAATCTGAGCCCACAAGTGGCAGCTTTACCTTCCCAGATCTAGCTCATCTTTCTCTTAATGACACTACGGCTACCATGCATATCCCAGTGGTGAGCATGACAAGAAGTACACCATGGAGTTCATTTGTTAATACTGCGCCGATGCCTAGTAGCACTGTGCCCCCAACTATACCTACATGTATGTATCAATCATGTGCACCTGTCGTACCTCAACCTCATGTAGCTCCTACACCTCCGATTATTCCAAGAGCTTACAATCCACAATGGAATTATCCAAGCTCTTATACAAGTAGAGCCATGCCATTTAATAATAACATGCCATATCAGGCACCCCCTATGCCTAGGGCCACGCCTGTAAACTTTGGACCACCGTCTGGTACACCACCATACGAAATTCGGGACCCAAGAGCCGCGCGTATGCCAAGGCCAATTCCAACTCCCATCTCACATGTGGTTCCAGGAGCACATACACCCATTATACCTGCTCAAATAGGAGATTTGGCAGCATTTGCTCAAACTATCAGTCGCTCTATTGCGGAAAACATGCGTAGTGCACCTGATAGAGAGCCTAGGAGCAAGGCGGTTCAAGTAGCTAAGCTCACACAGAAATTCAATGGAGACGGAGATGCTAGAAAGCATATGGAAGTCTTTGAACATGTGTGCGATTCTTTGGAAGAGCACAATGAGCTACATAAGTGTAAGGCTTTGAGTTTGACCCTAAGCGAAAAGGCTGGAGATTGGTATAGAACCTTAAGAGTAGAAGAGAAAACGATCTACTCTACTCTTAGGAGACTGTTATTAAAAGAATACATACGAGAGGAAGTACTTTGGGGTGTAGCCTCTCAGCTCCAGAAAGCCCAACGAGAAGAAGGTGAATCCGTGAGAGACTTCATTAGTCGCCTAAAGAATTTGAATTCTCGATGCAATCCAAACGAGCGATTCAACAACAACCAATTGCTCGATAGATTCATTAGGGGACTACGACATGAAAGTATTTATAATGGCCTAGTCATTAGAGGTATCACTACTTGGGAAGCAGTCACTATGAATGCAATCCAATTAGAGGATAATTTAATGATTGCAGGAGAAAGAGTGTCTGCCGAGCCGAAGTCTAGTAGCTCGCAAGCATCAGGGCATGAGCCAATGAAGATAAAGCCAATCGTGAAAGAGCAAAAGATATCTGAGATGACTTTGGTAGATCTCACAAAGGCCATCCAAGAAAGCCTTAGGGGTAATCGTGCTCCACAAAACACTCATATGTATCCAAGAAGGGAGCAACAATGGTGCTCAATTTGCTTGGGCCCACATACTACGAGTGAATGCCCTACTTTCAGAGTAAAGTTTAACGGGACTTGTAACGTGTGTGGTAGGTATGGCCATCAAGCGAAGGATTGCCTAATGCTTAAACGCATCATGGAAAATAGACCGCCTATAGCTTGGGCAGACTCACCTCGAGTTCCTGCATTGATGCCTACCCCACCCATGGAGCAACAGTTGCCATTACAACACATGGTCCCTAGAACCCAAAATGTGGTCCAAACCACATCGTTGCCACCTCCAGTGCTAGGACCGCAACCCCCTCATCCAAGAGTTACACCTATGAACCAAATAGGTTGCGAGTCATCTAATACTTATGTAGATTGCAAAGAGGACATAGACTCTAGTATCACCTATGGAGTCGACATGCTTGAGGAGTGTCCCATGTACTATATGGAAGACCATTGGGGACAAATCAAACCGGTATATCAAGCTACTGCGCTAGCAGCAAGAGGCCAAAACATTAATAGTTTTGCCAGGAGACCACCTCTTCAGTGCTACGAATGTGGTGGACCACATCGAGTAGCTGAGTGTCCCATTAGAATGCAAAAGAATGCCGCACTAATGCAAACAAGTCAAGGGAGTGCATTGGCAATGCCAATACTCACTTGTAATCGTTGTGGCATAGATCATTTGATCGCACAGTGTCCTAACAATCCAAACGCACCGAAAATCACACCATTGAACATAATAGAGATTGTTGATGGGACACCACCAACTATAAACATAGCACCAGTGAATGCACTCACACGGTCGATGCTCCAAAAGCAAAATTACATCCTCGAAGAGAGAGATGCTGCATCCATTGGCCGAGCGAGAAAGAAGAAAACATGAAGAAAGAAATCCCTTAATGCTTCTAGCTCAAAACCTAGTTCAAAGACTAACATAGGGACAGGAGAGGATCCCGTGTATATGAATGACCCTGAGGATGACTCAGATTCGATAGAGACCACAGAGACCAAAACTGTTACTACAAAGGAAAAAGCCAGTGAGGAGGATCACGAGAGGGAATTACGACGAGCACCAAAAGAGTATTCAAAGTTAAACCACCCAGTTGCGAACCCCCAAGATAAGCCACGGGAGACGAAAAATGAGGATTGCAAGAGAAAGATTGGAACCTATCCAAACCCAACAGTGAAAATTGAACGAGTCCAACAACTGAGGGGTTTGGTGGAAGAAACTCAACGAACATTAGAACCTGAACCCAAACATATCCAGATGTCGGACACAGTGTTTCCCACACAAGTTCAACCTCACAAGAACTACAGGCCGTTAGCTATACCCAGTATCATTCGGGAAGAGAGTGAGGGTAGGACATCTGAAAGTGGACACACACTTTCCTACTAGAGAGAATGTTTGGTGAGGGAATACCCGACCCCCTTGAGAAAGTGGAGATTCCATCTTCACCATTCTCTTGTCAGGGTCCTACATCCCACAAGATGCCGTTAAATGTTGCCAAATTGTTGGATTTCATGTCTTCAGAAGTTAGAACCACCATCATGTCCAAACTATATAAAGACCCCGAGCTAGTTTCAGCTCTTCGAGCCTTCCTCAATGGAGAATTACAGGCCGGATTACCACAGTTTGCACATATGAACAAACCTGACTCGGTAATGAATGATGAGGAACATTTAGCACCACCAACTGACCTAGCGGGACATGAATCTGTAATTGAAGTACCCGTTAACAAGTTGGGGCAATACTTTGAAGGTGATGAATCTAATGCTACTCTACCAATCACTACTAAAGGATTAACTGTAAAGGGAGTCCTTGACGGTGGTGCGGGAGTCAGCATGGTGACAAAGAGTTGTTGGGAGTCTATGGGGCGACCTCACCTTGAAGCCACAAGCGTAGTGGTAAAAATGGCTAATGGATCTATTGTTACGCCTATTGGAATGCTAAAGGATCTCAGAATCAAGGTCTTGGGACACAAGGTAAGGCAAACTTTCATTGTTATGGATTTTTCCAAGCATCCTATGTCATTTGAGATGATCTTAGGGCGTCCATTCATGAGGGAAGCAAAAATGGTGCATGACTGGTCCAAAAACCACGTCTACTTACAGTTCCAAGACTCTGTCATTCGAGTTGATCTTTTAAGTGGTCGAACGCATCCTCTAGGAAATAAATTCATCATTGATAATCGATCAGACACAACAATTCACTCAGCTCCATTACAGTATTGTTACACGTGTAACGAAGACACGGATATTGGGGAGAACTCTCCTTATATGGATATCCTACCCGGAATGGCTGAGTTAGACAATGTCGATTGGGTACACCTAGCGGCAACTATAGATACATGGGGAGCTAGAGGAACAACCTGGGTAACACCAGATGGGGAAGAGATACCACACATTGCACCAGTAAACATGTTAGGTGTAGCGCATGTAACATCCGATGATAAGATAGAGGCACACCTACCTGAGAGTGAAACTGATGATTCCTCAAAGGCTTCAGGCCAATACACATCAGAAACGGAATCTCGGGGAGAAATGGATTCAGAACCTGAGGAAACATCGAGTGAGCCAAGTATAGAAACTAAACACTCAAGGTCTAGTACGACCATCTATGGTAATTTATATGAGTGTGAAGAAGATACAAGCGAAGACCTATCAAGCGATTCGAGTTCAAACATTTACCAAAATCAAAACCTTAACAAGAAACAAAGGTCATATAAGAGACGACGGTATCGAGCAAATGTGAGAGCTAGGATAAACAAGGAAAGGTCTACTGCAGAATGGCTTAGCTATCTAGGGGCATGTGATGCTCATCGAAAGCTAGTAGACAATTGGGGTGAACATCTCCAGAGTGTCATGTGGTGCAGCCCGCGACCCATTGACCTCGCTCAATTGGAGGTTACAAAGTCGAAATTGAGTCGAACTATAAGAAGACGTCAAAACTGAGAGTTAGCACAACAACAAAATGAGGCAGAACTAAAAGAAAGGTCTCCGTCAGGACAAGAGCCTGCTGACTTACATACGGCTCCCGAACATTTTAAATCTTATACCACGGGGGAGCGAAAGGTTGTGTATGCCAAGGCCCAACGAATACCTACCAATGAAAGCAGTGGAGTCTATGATGGTCCAGCGGTAGTTAAAGAGATAGAATTAGCAGAACCAGGTGAGGAGTCTAAACCAGTCTTTATTGCTCAAGACCTTACCGAAACTGAAGAGGCTGTACTTAAGGAGCTCCTCAAGGAATACAAGGATATCTTTTCTTGGACATATCATGACATGAAGGGCGTTCCACCTTCTGTGGTGCAACATTCAATTCCCATGATCAACACTGCTAAACCCGTCCAACAACGACCCTATCCAATGAATCCTAAGTACGCCAAAATTGTACAAGAGGAGATTGAAAAACTTATCCAATGTGGATTCATATACCCCATTGAGCACTCAGAATGGGTTTCTCCAATAGTCATTGTGCCAAAAAAGAATGGGAAACTAAGAGTGTGCGTGGACCTCAAGAATGTTAATGCAGCCACTAGGAGAGATCATTATCCCTTGCCATATTCAGAACATGTGCTTGAAAGAGTTGCGGGCAAGGAAGCTTATAGCTTTTTAGATGGGTACTCTAGTTACAATCAAATCACAATTGCATTAGAGGACCAAGCTAAAACAGCTTTTATCACAGAGTTTGGAGTGTTTGCATTTCGTGTTATGGCTTTTGGCTTAACAAATGCCCCTGCTACATTCCAACGATTAATAAACACTGCGTTTAAAGAATTTCTAAGGGAGTTTTGTGAAGCTTTCCTAGACGACCTTTGTGTTTATTCTTCTTGGGAGAAGCATTTGTTATATCTACGAAAAATATTTGAAAGGTGCAGATTTTATCGCATCTCATTGAACCCTTTCAAATGCCAATTTTGGGTTAAGCATGGAGTCATTCTAGGGCATATAGTGTCCAAGAACGGGATATCCACAGATGAGAGTAAGATTAAAGCCATTGCCGATTTGCCACCACCTACGAACTATAAAGGAGTTCAAAGATTTATGGGCCATGTTGGTTATTATCAAAGATTTATTTTAAACTTTGCCGAGATAGCGCGTCCATTGTACAAGCTTCTTATCGAGTTTCACTGGACGGAAGAATGTCATCAATCTTATGAGTTATTAAAGAAGGCCCTAACAAGTGCTCCAATCCTACGAACACCTGATTGGAATGTACCTTTTCATGTGCATATTGATGCATCAAATTTTGCTATTAGGTGTGTTCTAACTCAACCAGGAGAACATAAATTGGACTACCCTATTAGCTTTGCAAGTCGCCAATTAAATGATGCCGAGATGAACTACACTACTACAGAGCGCGAAGGTCTAGCTATGATTTACGCAGTAAAGAAATTTAGCTATTACCTTCTTGCTACCAAGTTTGTGTTTTATGTTGATCATCAAGCATTGCTATATTTGGTAAGCAAGCCGTGTTCCACAGGTCGAATTACACGATGGTTGTTAATTCTTCTTGAGTTTGACTTCACCGTTGTTGTGAGGCTTGGGAGGAAACATGTCATGGCGGATCATTTATCTCGTATCCCTAATGGCGAAGCTCCTACGGGGGTTGATGATGAATTGCCTGATACTCCTTTGTTCATTGTTGAGACAATGCCTGAATGGAGTGAAAAGATTGTTAACTTCTTAGTTAATGGTTTTCCACCCAAAGAACTGCGAAAAGATATAGCTCGAAAATTAATCAAGGAATGCGAACCCTATTGCTTACTGGCTGGAACTCTCTATAAGAGAGGAAAAGATGATGTTCTTAGACGCTGTGCCCGCGAGGATGAGTATTTATATATTCTACAAGAGGCACACATGGGAGTAGCTGGTGGTCACTTTTCAGAAAACTTGACTGCCCGAAAGATCTTACAGTCAGGCTATTGGTGGCCCAATTTGTTTAAGGATGCATCACTGTTTGCAAAGGGATGTGATGAATGCCAACGCTTCAACAAGCCACAAAGAAGGGATAGGATGCCTCTACATCCCATCAAGGTAACCCAACCCTTTGAAAAGTGGGGCTTAGACTTTGTAGGACCGATTAGTCCGGTTGCACGTAACACGCAATCACGATATATCATTGTGGCTACCGACTATGTAACCAAATGGGCTGAAGCAAAAGCAACACGAAAGGTGGATGCAAAAACAACAGCTAAGTTCCTCTTTGAGAACATTATCACACGTTTTGGATGCCCCTTTGAACTTGTGAGTGATAATGGAACTCATTTTATAAATGAAGTAATAAAAGAACTCACATCAAACTTCATGATATCTCACCACAAGTCTACACCCTATTATCCCCAAGCAAATGGCCAAGGTGAGAGTACCAACAAAACTCTCATCTCCATTTTGACAAAGAGAGTCGAAGCTCATCGCATTGATTAGGACCTAAAGCTTACATCAACTTTATGGGCTTATCATACTGCGTATAAAGTTGCTATTAATTGCACACCGTTTAAGATGGTGTATGGCCAAGAAGCAGTTATGCCATGGGAGTTTGTCATTCCTAGTCTTCGAGTAGCTTCTCAAGAAGGTTGGGATGGTAACCCCTTAGTGGAGCGATTATATATCCTGGAAAGGCTAGATGAAGAAAGGCAATTAGCTGTGCGAAATGCTCTAGTGGAGAAGGATAGGAGAAAGAAGTGGTTTGATAGCCATTTAAAGGATAAAGACACTCAAGGTTGGTGATAAAGTTCTTATGTACGGGGTACGTAATGAAAAGAAGAAATTAAAATACGCTGGTAAGGGACCATATCGAGTGTGTGAAATTACCCCGCAAGGTACCATTCGTGTGGAGACTCTAGATGGAGTTGAAACCATTGGATTCCTTAATGGGAGTAAATTCAAAAGATATTATGATCCTCTAATCCAGGAAGAGTTGCAAGCCATCCATCAAAAGAAGGCTGCCAAGGAACAAGCAGAGCTTAAAAAAATCCAAGCAAGAGTTGAGGCTCGAGAACGACAACAACGTCTTAGACGCCAACGAGAGGCTAATCTGGGAATCACGCAAGCATTTTCGAGGACACAGATGACGACTCATTAGAATCTGAGCCACCCCTATGATACCCAATTGAGCTAAATAGCCCCTATGGGAAAGTACTATACAATGCCTTATTAGATACGGGAGCTAAACACAATTTGTTATCCTATGGAGTTTGGTGTCAATTAGGGAAACCGAACCTATCCCCGAGTACGATGCAAGTCAAGGGCATTAATAAAAAGAAAACTTCTATTCTTGGAGTCCTTCAGACCCCTGTTGTCTATGACAATGGAAGCATAGTGCAGAGGTTTCTAGTCATGCCCACGGGAGCTATGGAAGGCAACGTAAACCTGGGACGCACGTGGATGTTAGCAACCAAATGCACTATTGATTGGGATACTGTTAGTGTCACGACGCGACCACCGACTCTTACCCCTATCATTCAAGCAAAGTCACCTACGTTGCAAACTCTAGCAAAGTTGAAGGATAGCCAACATTCACAAGCCAAGGTGGTTAACTCGTCTTTGCCGGCTACCCATGAATCTAGCACTTCAACACTTGTAGTTGCAGCAAGCAGTAATATTGCAAGTACTCAACCTGCACGACCTAAGAGTACATATCAATGGGTCCCCAAGGCCTTACTTCCAACTACCTCAACCCTCCCATCCATTCCAAGAAAAAATTTCCCGGGAAAACCAAGAGCGCGCCCTAGGAGAGTCAAGACCAAATCACGATGGATTCCAAAACAACTATTAGAAGCCCAAGGCTACTATGATGGAAATGAGAAAATTTGGGTACCTAAACGTAAAATGTGTCCTTCCCTATCGACAACAAACCCATATGAGTCAAACAGTGTAACACTAAAGCCAATGGCAGACCGTGGGAAGGGAAAGATCACAGAATGCTACACACCTAGTCGAGAGCTAGTTTGGGCTCCAAGGAAAAACCAATTTATTCCACCTAGCTCAGGAAGGGGGGAGTTCCATGAAGCTTCTAGCTCCTCATGTAATACATCCATAGAGGTAAAAGCTTCTACACAGCCTCCATCTATAGTAATGGACCTCCATGAAGCTACAAAAGAATCCACACCTCCCAGTGTTCAAGAATCACCTGATAAACCACTTCAAGTTCGATCCTGGGAGAGTACCTTACCACCCTTGCAACTTGACGAGGCACCTAGGGTAATAGAAAACTAATGGCAAAAATCCTCACCTATTACCAACTGGAACAATTGGTTTCAAAGGGTGACGATATCATTTCAAATGGTATGATCTACCCAAGGAAGGGGGGAGTGTTTGTGGACATCCATCATTCACTTGCTTCCCTCTCAACCTTTCTCCCTGACCTCTTAATCTCCGATCTTAGGGAATGTATATATAAAGCCTTATACTCACAAAAACAAGATAAAAAAGTAAAAGAGCAAGAGCCATAACACAAATCATAAAAACAAATTATGCACAAGAACACGACCCTTGGTAATATTTGCACTCTAACCATCATCTATTTGCGTGTACAGATATGGCTAGTACGCTAGAGTCATCCACTCCTGCCTTGGGTGAGAGGTACCCTCGTTACTTTTCACAAATATTTCACATGGTCTTTCCAGTGCTTGCATGTGAATGGGATTTGATAGGTACGCTAGCATGTGAGAGGAATTTTGAGGAGTTAGAATGGCTGATACGTCTCTTGACCACGTCTGATCCATACTTAGTAGAGAGCGTTTCTCCCATTGCACAAGCCTACCCTTTTGACCAAGATGACTATAGGCGTCTAGTGACCTTCTTAGTAAACATGGGCACCTATGATGAAGAAGAAAATTTACACGACTACACGGATGGCACATATGGTCTCATGGATGATGACTTTGTTTATCTTGACGACGAGGATAGGGGTTTAGCCTTAGGGTTTCCCCCCAACCTCTACAATATCCTATTCCCTTGACTCTCTAGGGGGAGTGCAAATAATTAGGTTAGGGTTCCTTATGTTGTTTGTTGTGTTCAATAAGTGTTGGTACCTTTTTCCACTAATGTGCCTCCTGGAGGTATTCCTTTTGTTTCCTAGTGTGTACAGGAGCGTGTTGCTATTGGTAGGATTTGGACCTTCATGAAATCTTTATCTCGACTCACTCTTCAAATCAAGCACGACCATCGACACAAACATGTGTTTCTTGTCCATTAGCATTGCCCCTTATCTCTTTTGCATCTATGATTGTCGGCTTTAATTGTGATTGGTAGCCTAATATTCACCGCATTTGCTTAGTATCAAACATTTAATTCAATGTAATTTTTTGTCATAATCACTTGTCTAAGTTTAAAAATCAAGCAGTCCGACTAAGCTAGTTTGACCAAGTTAGGTGTTTGAAATCTTCTCTTAATACCATGGGGAATGCCTTCCTAATAATCAATGGTTACTTAGGTTCTTAATCCGATTTAGGCAGCATTGTGTGAAATGTACTAGGGCTTTCTAGTGGGCTTGACCCTATTGACCTTTCGCTTAAGTATTATAAAGGGAGTTTACTAGTGTGATGAGCCTGAAGAGGTGTATCAGTGTTATATGACCCCCCACAGTTACAAAATTAAAATGCTGAAAATGAACAAACAAAAAATCAAAGTGCCACACTGTAAAATCTTAAGCTGGAAGAGAAATCTCAGCTTGATTTGGTACTTCACTCACATGTATTGCCTATGGTACTAGAGCCCTAGAGGTTCCCAGTATGGGCGCTTTTACTTGAAAAGCAAAAAACCCAAGGCATACAAAATAAGCACACACATCAAAATTGAATCACGGTGAAAAGGCTTTGGGGGGTCAAAGAAAAAGTAATCAGTCAGGCGATGATTTCATGAGAAATTCCTTTTATGGTAGCTTAACTACAAGGTCTTCTAGATATAGCCTCTAGTCAACCCTCGAACATGAATACCTAGCTCTCGCGATTAAACAACTTAATTGACCACAGAAAATTAAGAAGCTTACCCATGGTATTAATATTCGATCTCTAGTGCCTTTCGACCGTCAAATTAGCGACCCCAGACTTGTTTAATTTTTTACCTTTACATCTGTTTATGCATTTGATTACATTGCAATTTAATGTTCATTGCTGACAAATTGTTTGAAATTCTTTTACCAATCAATTTGTCTACCTAAAACTGCATATGCTTTTTAATCACTTATGAGAATGCAATTACTGTGCCAATGTTGTTTGATTTTGCAGTGACTGAAGAAGGCTAAAGACATTCATCTCAAATGCTCTTCCACCTCGACGAACGAGCTTCGACTCAATAGCTTCCGAGGATGGAATCTATATCAGGAAGGGGGGCATGTTAACCCTCACGGCTCACGGACACCCCATCACCTACGACGGACGTGTATTATGTATTTGGTAGAGTCAGGTACCGGGCTTGTCGGACCAATAGGAAAAGGGTAAGAGTGATCGCCAATGAGAGGCGCACTCTAACTGGGACATTCAAGGGATTAGTTGGCTAAGCATGGGCGCCCAAGTGTGAATGGGGTGAGCTCATATAAAAGCCAACTAAACCTAAAATTCACTCATTCTCTCATTTGTGCAATAGAAGAGTGCTCTTGCTCCATCTCCATCTCCATCTTCTTCTTCTTCACCTCCTCGTGTGTGTGTGCATGTGTGTGTGTGTGTGTGTGTGAGAGAGAGAGAGAGAGAGAGAGAGAGAGAGAGAGAGAGAGAGAGAGAGAGAGAGAGAGAGGGAGAGTGTGTGTGCGATCGAGCATTACGAAGGCATGACGGCGGCGAAGCGGTTGAGCGCGGCACGACTGCAGCTTCTTCTTCATCGCGGCGAGGAATCCTCCACGACAGGAGCATAGAGCGGTGAGTGACACACCATTGCCCTCTTTTGAGCTTGCTAGATTAGTCTTGTTGTGTGCTTGGAGCCATTTGTGGCTCGCACACGGTGTATCGGCAAGTCCCTTGCTTCGACAGTGCGGCAAGGAGCGCACAACCCCTTCTCTGGCTCGCCCTCATCCTACCTCACGGGTGAGTTCCCTACTGATAACAGCTGAGACACCACCGGGTTGTTTGCCGACCCCTTCGCCAAGAACTTGGAGTTGGAGGTCATCCATGCCAGGTCGGCCATGTTGGGCGCCTTGGGTTGCGTCACGCCGGAGCTGTTGGCCAAGAATGGCGTAAAGTTTGACGAGTCTGTGTGGTTCGAGCCTGGTACAGTGCAAAGCATTCTAGCCATCTGGGCCTGCCAAGTCATCCTCATTGGCATTGTGGAAGGCTACCGCATCGTAGGTGGGCCTTTGGGTGAGGTGATGGAGCTCAAGAACGGGTGCAAGCCATCATCACTGGCAAGGGCCCCATTGAAAACCTGTCCGTCATGGACTTGCTCTTCTCTCTCTCTCTCTGTCTCTCTCTATCTCTCTCTCTCTCTCTTTGTTTGCTGCAATGGCTTTCTCCTTTCCTACAACGGTAAACACTCACTCTCTCTCTCTCTCTCTCTCTCACACACACACACACACACACACACACACACACACACACACACACACACACACACACACACACACACACACACAAGCTAGCTGAGAGGATCTGAATGTAAATTCTGTTGGTTTCCAGAGCCATAGAAGATGAAAGAGTAAGAATCTATTCAATTTCCTATCATATAGATGTGTTATATATGCTTTGTGTTGATTGTTTCAGATCGGGACCATTGGTTTCTCCATTGCCATAGATTAAGTTTAGATGAACATGGTGTTTTAGGCAATATGTTTGTGTGATATCTACTTTGGTATTGAAGTGTACTTTGAGTTTGAGTGTAGAACCGGCATGTGTGTTACCCTCCTTCTTAAACATCTCCAAGGCTATAAAAAGGGATTTTGGTGGGACTACTCTTTGGACTACAAAGTGTAAGTTACCTTGAGGCTCAACTCAAAGGCAAACCCTTCAGGAAAGGATGCAACATTTGATTGTCAATTGAGTCCTCAATGGAAGTTCTATGCAATGGCATGCTAGCCATTTCCATGGATTTTTTGATGCCAGGGGTGCTAGACATTGAGCACTGCACGAGAGAGAGAGAGAGAGAGAGAGAGAGAGAGAGAGAGAGAGAGAGAGAGAGAGGCGCCGTCGGAGGCGGCCGGCCATACTAGTGTCTAAAAATAATGAAGCAATTCATCTCCAAAGCCTATGTAACCAACTCAAATTGTAGTTTTAGCATCTTGTACGATAAACAATCACTCTTCTTGTGAAGACCTATAAAATTTTTGAGGAAATTCTCAAAATACCCCTCAAATTTCAAAAATTCCCAAAATACCACCGATATTTTGTCATAAATTTCCAAAATGCCCTTCAAATTTTCCAAAATTCCCAAAATACCCCTGGTTGTGAGAGTAAATTTCTCAAAAAATAAAAATTTCTGTAGGTCTTTACAAGAAGAGTGATTGTCTATCATACAAGATGCTAAAACTACAATTTGAGTTGGTTACATAGGCTTTGGAGATGAATTGCTTCATTATTTTTAGACATAATTGCCTTTTTGCAATGGTAACTAGTGACAAATTACATGCAGAGCACTCAAAAACGGATCTCAATTGTCAAAAACGGATGACGATTACAAAATCTTGAACAATCCAACCAAAATAAATACAAGGGTATTTTGGGAATTTTTGAAATTTGAGGGGTATTTTGGGAATTTCCTCAAATTAGAGGGGTTTTTTGGTAATTTTCTCTAAAAACAAGTTAAAGGGTCACGATAGCTTTCTAAAACAATAAGAAAGTGATAAATTATTAGGTTGAGTTCAACTGAAAATTTAGTGTTCGGGAAAGAAATGCCTCAGCATAGCCTTGAGCCAATTGATAGTCAAGACTAGCCAATTGCAAACCATGGTAAAGGGAAGAAAAATAGGCGAAATATGTGAAAAAATAGTTCAACAATCATGCAAATTTTAAATTTTTTCTAGTATTTGGAGTTTGCTTCTTTGTGAGGAGGAAACTCAATCAACGGCCCCTTAATAAAAGGGACTTTAACAAATATTGACTAGAATTAAGTTATAGAATACAAGAAAAGTCAATCCATGTGAGGCTGCAAAATGAAATGTGAAATAAAAAGAACTCATCAATATATGTGTGTGTGTGTGTGTGTGTGTAAATACAAATATGTCTCTGTGTGTATATATCTATAGAATTACTAGAATTATGCAAGGTGAAGCTTCACTGGAACATTCTAAAACAACTAGTAAAACGGCGTCACCTTTGGCGGCGGCATGGCCCCTCTTACCCTCAAGCCTCCCTCTCTCTCTCTCTCTCTCTCTCTCTCTCCCCCCCCCCCCCCCCCCCCCCCTTTTTGTCTCATAAATCATAATGGCCTTTTGGAGGCATGAAAAAACATTTTGTTTTGGTTTGTTTCATCTCTATGTATTGTAGAACCTTGTCTCTTTCCTTAATTTGACTTTGGGTGTAGCTACTCTAGCAAGGTGAGACTGTGCGTTTGGGACGGGGCCCCATTTCCTTGCCCTTGCAACTCCATGTCATTTATCTCTCTTGTTGCGTGGGACCTCTCTCTCTCTCTCTCTCTCTCTCTCTCTCTCAGCACAATAGGAACACTCACCTGAGACAGGAGTTGGCCCCCCTACCAACTCTGATATGGCAATAAGAAGCGGAGGTCGCATTGACATAAGCTAACGACGCACTGCAACAACTCAGAGACTATATCCATCTTTCTCCTATCCGACAACCACATGCTTTGACCATGTCTCCTTGTCCTATCCTGGTTTGTGTAGTTTCAACAATAACACTTGTACCTATGACATTGTTTACATTGTCTCCTTGGCATACACGCGAGGGGTTTTGTCCTATGATTCCCTCTCTCTCGGACAAAATCTTGTCTGTGTCCCTCAATTCGCCTTCGAGTGTAGTCACTCTAGCAAGGCATGCATACATACTGATTAACGTATTGCCTAAGTAATTGTTATTTTCAGGTAATATCACGAATATCACTATGTATCCTCTTGTCTTGGCACAAATCCTTCTTCTTAGCGCAATCTTTAAGTGAGCTCACAAATCCCCTCCTACCTTGGTACAAATCCTTCTTATTAGTGCAGTCTTTAAATGAGCTCACAAAAGAAAGATTATAATCCCTTTCCCTCCAGGTTGCTCTCTCTCTCTCTCTCTCTCTCTCTCTCTCTCTCTCTCTCTCTCCGACGGTGGGTCTGACATGGCTGCTGGACTTTGGTGGGTCTGACATGGCCCAAAGAATGAACGTTGTGTCTTTCAAGGACTTGCCTATGTGCACCCCTCCTCCAGGCCACCGATTCTCTCTCTCTCTCTCTCTCTCTCTCTATCTATATATATATATATATATATATATATATATCAGCGGCACTCTCTCACTATCCCTCCTCTAGGTCGCTGGCACTCTCTCTCTCCCCTCGGCTAGACGCAAAGAGACTCAACTCAGATAATGCTCTCTCTCTCTCTCTCTCTCTCTCTCTCTCTCTCTCTCTCTCTCTCTCTCCCCCTCGCAAGAGAATGAAGTCTGGAAGGCTGCAAAGAATTCACTGCATCAGAACGTGTATACATGTTTTCGCCACCCCAATTCTATGCTACAAAACCAATCCATCTTCAACGGGGTCCATGGACATTGACAAAGCCAATGTCCTTGGTGTAGATCCAGAAACACTGACAACAACCAATGGTTGTGCAGCTCACGATGGTAGGCTGCTACTAGTGGAGTGCCTCAAGCGGCAATATCGCCAACATTATGAAAGTCGCAACTGCTTGGTTGAAAGCAACGATGTGGTGGAACTGAAAGTGGAGGGGGGGTGTCATCGATGGGAATTCGTGGAGGCGACATACTTGGATCCTCCCACTTAGGTGCGGCTCATCGATTGCCATGCCAACTACATGCAAAACCAAGTGGTGTTGGTGGATTGGCGGGATGTGCCAGTTGAATGTTTTGCGGCCATATATCTCTCATACCTTCGGGATGGAGGTGTACCAGGTGCTCGACTGCGAATGCACAGCCAAGTTCTTGGCCAAAGTGTCGTGCTGCTCTGGCAGCCCTGCCCGACACACGCCACTCCTAGCGATCCGCGCAAAAACGACATCGTCAACATGTGTGCCATCCTTATGGGCGTTGGGGTGGCTTACGCCTGGCACGAACCAACTCCCTCTCTCTCTCTCTCTCTCTCTCTCTCTATGTGCGGGGAGTTAGGACCCAAAGAATGAACATTGTCTTTCGAAGACTTGCCTATGTGCACCCCTCCTCCACGCCACCGGTTCTCTCTCTCTCTCTCTCTCTCTCTCTCTCTCCAATTGAGATCCGGTTTTGAGTGATTAGCATGTAATTTGTCCCAAATTGCCTCACAAAAAAAAAGGTGATTATGTCTAAAATTAAAGAAGCGATAGACAATCAGTCTCTCGTGAAAGGCTACAAACTTTTTTATCTCACGATCAGGGGTATGTGTGGTCGATTTTGAAAAAAAAAGGCCAGGGGTATTTTGTCTGGAGAATTTGAAGGACACTTTGGGAATTTATGATAAAATGTTGGGAGTCGAAAAGTGCGGACTCTCTGTGTGTGTGTGTGTGTGTGTGCACAGCATGCTGCAGACCAACCCAAACCCCATCGTTGTTCGCTCACGGCCGCCCTCGCAGCCGACATCAATATGAGCTCGTTGAGTCCAGAAGTAGGACACGATTATGAGCTCATTCAGTCCGTAATTACGGCTTCCCTTTTTCTGGCGTAGCTTTCATGAATCTCAGCTATCAACAGTCGGCCGCCTCTCTCTCTCTCTCTCTCTCTCTCTCCTCTCTCTCTCTCTCTCTCTCTCTCTCTCTCTCTCTCTCTCTCTCTCTCTTTCCGAGCGCACAGGTGCAGGTAGTCCTTGTGACCTGTCTCTCTCTTGAAGCTCAGCTGTCACCAGCCGGCCGCCTCTCTCTCTCTCTCTCTCTCTTTCCGAGCACGCAGGTGCAGACAGTCCATGTGACCTGTCTCTCTCTTTCTGAGCGCGCAGGTGCAGCTACACTGTCGGATGAATGTCGTGCTGCCATGTGTCACAAAGGGGGGGGGGGGGGGGGGGGGGGGGGGGGGGGGGGCGGAATCCCTCCCCCTTTTAGACTAGTACTAGTAAAGCGACGCCGCCTTCGGCGGCGGCATGGCCCCTCTTTCCCTCACTTGCCCCCACCCCATCCCCCTCCCTGCCTTCCAAGATCTCTGCCCACATCAAAGCATGTGAGAGAGGAACCATGCAAGATGGTTGGCCTTCTCTCTCTCTCTCTCTCTCTCTCTCTCTCTCTCTCTCTCTCTCTAAAAACCTATGTATCTCTCTACCATAACTTCAATGTTGTACGGGAAAAATGTGACTCTGCTTAGGGTAGAGGAGCCCATATAGAGACGATGAGATTGAGGAGGCCACTGTGCATCCCTTTATCCATGGATTTGGGCTTTGAGGGGCGCAAAAGATGCCCGACAAGAAGAGATTTTCTGCGGAAATGGGAACTCCTCGAGGGGACCTGCACACACTTTGCACGACGGATTAGCACAATTTTCGAGGCAAATTGAGGACGCTTAAGCGTTAGAGACGCAACATCACCAAAACAAAGATGGACGTGCTCGAGGGTTCAACACTCGATTTGACGAATCGATAAGCAATACATTAGCTCCCATAGACCAACAGCTCATTCACGTCTGTATGCTTATTGGGGGGTAGCATGTCTTCTTATTGGGGCCCGCCGACCACTTATCGGCTCCTCTACCCTAATATCGTGCTGTTTTCAAAACTTCCGATAAAATGAGTGAAATCCAAGAGATGACATCCTAGATCAAAAGCTATTCAATGGCTTGTTCGTTTCAACGTGCATAATGACATGAGTTTTTCTCGCACAACAGATGAAGATAGAGGTTTTCTACTCCTCTTTGACTCTGAGTGCGACCATCCACTCCCGATGGTGTTAATCTCTCTCTCTCTCTCTCTCTCTCTCTCTCTCTCTCACACACACACACACACACACACACACACACACACACACACACACACACACACACACACACACACACACACACACACACACACAGTGTCTCCTCCCCTATGCGCTGCACTAGCATGCCCTCTCCCTTGGTGCTTCATACCTGTGAAAGCATGGTTTCACACAATGAACATCAAGGGGCACTTGCTGTGGTGACAGTTGGTAGCCGCGAAATTTCTTTGCCCTTACATGGCAAATAGAGCTTAGGGAAATAAGGGCGCAACCATGCGATTAAGGTTGTTGATGATTTGTAGTTGCGTTTGTCGCATCTTGAAGCGAACAACAACTGGCATGGTCCATAGCCGCAACTTGAGACCGAGCTCCTAGGTGGAGGTGATGAAGTTTATGTTCCTGCCACATATCTATCTCTCTCCATAGTCCATACCAAGAGTCGAGCAACACGCAAGGCTACACTCCCATTCAAAGATCACCTCCTCCTGCTCCTGTAATATCTCCCCTTGGGGAATGGCGCCTTTATTCACTTCTTAACCAAGGACCTCATTAACTCACACCTACCTCGCACTTGCCAAGATGGTGTTGTGATCGACCTCGCCTAATCTTGAACAGTGGGGTCGGAATAGAAAACACTTGCCGGATGCCTCTCTCTCTCTCTCTCTCTCTCTCTCTCTCTCTCTCTCTCTCTCTCTCTCTCTCTCTCTCTCTCTCTCTAGTTGCACGTGCAGTCTCCTTTGTTGCGATAGATAGGTAGATTCACAATTTTCCATAAGAAAATAAAAAGATTATAATCTTTTTTTAATTGGAAATTCCGACTTCAATTTTCATTAGAATTTTCCAATAACTGAGGGATTTTCTAAAACTGAGGTCACACTTTATGAGGTTTTTTGAAAAAAAGGTGTATTTATGGGATTTTCTAAGAGAATAAGGGCTATTTATCATCACTAATGATTAAGAGCAGGGGGTACAAACATGTCGCTCAGGTTCATACTTCACCCCAATGCCCATATGCGAAATGGCAGGCTGCACGTGCATCAGGCATCGTGTAGCTTGCAGCAAGCAGCTTTGGCTTTTTACCGTCTCAAGCTCTCTCCAATGTTGGGTCGGAATTTCTCCTTTTCCATTGCCTTCAATCGGCATTTTTTAATTTGAAAACGATACGATATTAAGCTGAGACACATTTTTCCCGAACGCTGGCTCTCTCTCTCTCTCTCTCTCTCTCTCTCTCTCTCTCTCTCTCTCTCTCTCTCTCTCTCTCTCTCTCCCAGAAACCGGACGGCCCACAAAATTCTCTTTCTAGTTAGAGAGGCATTTTGGTAATTTTCCCTTAGTAAAATGATTTTTCCCAAACACCTGACACCCAACGACCAATTGTTCATTAATGCCTTGACGATAACGCTCGTGTTGGATAGGACACTGGGTGGTGCGTTTGGCAGTGGACATTGAATCCATTGTTGCGGCATCACCTTGGAGCAGTGTTCGGGAAAAATGTGTCTCGGTTAATATCGTGCCATTTTCAATTTCCAAAATACCGGTTGAGGGCAAGGGGAAAAGGAGAAATTCCACCCCAAAATAGAGAAAAATAGTGTAAAAACCTGAAAAAATAACCTAGTTTTCTACAATTTCCTCTTAGCAAATTCAACGAAAGGAATTTTGTATGTTTGGAAAAATGATTTTTCCCCAACACTCCATCAGAGGCGTCTGAGGTGACTCCCTGCATCTGACTGTGGGGCTGGCTTTGCCTCATGCTGTCATGCTCTCTTGCATCCCAGCTCGTGCGCAATATTGAGTCCAAGGCTGCACCGTGCACCATGTTTTTGGGGACTTGGGATGCTTGGGAAGTTGGGGGGTGGAAGTGGGCAGTGGGCACTATGAATGGTGATTTTAGTCCCCGAGAGCACCGTCAGCAGGAGCTCCCAGGCCCGCACTGATGAAGATGGCGACTCGGCGAGTATAAGGTGCTTAGGGAGCATATTGATGAAGACGGAAGCACCACAAGTGGATGCCACACTACGCAGGTTGGAATATCTGCAACCCGAAACCGGGAGAGAAAGGGACACCGCAGCAGAAGAAGAAGAGAGTTCTAACGTCGTAGCCTATAGGACTGTGCGAAGCTGGTAGGCTAGGAGCCTCTCTCTCTCTCTCTCTCTATCCTTGTGCCGCTGGGGTTCTATAAAACACACTGATTGGATCAAGGACATTCTGCCACGTGTCAAGGGGAGGGAGCCAGAATCCCTTCCCCCATTATACTTAGTATAGATAGATAGAATGCAAAACAAGTCGAGACATGTCAATGCGAAATAAAAGATGAAATAAAAAGATCCATTTGCTATTTTATAATCGAAATAACATTTAAGGTATGTGTCTATAGAATTTAATAGAATTATGCAAGGTGAAGCTTCACTTTAACATTCTAAAACAATAGAATGCAAATGAAGTCAAGCCGTGTAAGGATGTGAGATGAAAGGTGAAATAGAAAGATTCACTTAATATTTTAAAATGGAAATAACTTCTAAGGTAAGTCTCCATCATGGCACTGAAAACAATGAAAGTATGCATAACTTGTTGGAATTAGGGTTGCAGAGAAATGCACAGAGCTTGGAGAAGATGAAGGAAGCTCAAGGCACACAATAGAGATTGTGGTACTTAGTGTGCAATAGAGAGATAGACATCCCTAGAGTGATGGGCGTATATACAATGCCCGGGGGGAAAAACCTCCTAAAGAGGGAAAAAATGCCTCGACGGTCCTAGTGTGTTCACACACATCACTACCACATGCATATGGTAACAAATCCCCCATGGAATGAAGCGGTGACCAAGAGATGGCACATGAGTAAAGGGAAGTGCCATGCCCTGAGGACATGATCATTCCACAAAGGGGAGTAAGCCCAAAGCTTTGCGGAAAGCTTCAAGCTTCTCACGAGACAATGCCTTTGTGCAAGGTTGTCTTGTGTTGGCACATAAGCCAAGCTGATCTCTCCTGCTGAGAGCCTCTCCCTGACATAGTGGTAATGCACCTCAATGTGCTTTGTGCGAGCATGAAAAATTGGGTTCCTCGCAATTGCCAATGCACTCTGCTTGTCAGTGTAGATAGTATTGGCAGTGTCCTGTCCAACACCCAAATCAGCCATAAGGCGTTTGAGCTATACACACTCAACCGTAGCTGTGAAGACTGCCCTGTACTCAGCCTCACAACTCGAAGTGGCCACAGTAGGTTGCTTCTTGCTCAACCATGATATACATGAACTGCCAAGCATGAAACAAAAACCACTTGTGGACACTCGTGTATCAAAACAACCAGCCCAATCTGAGTCCGAAAAAGCATGTAAGTATGGCGGCAATGATCCCCCCTTGGGATAAAACAAGCCAAGATGTAAAGTGCCACTAAGGTAGCAAAAAATACTCTTGACAGCCTGCCAATGCTTAGACCCTGGGCTATGCATAAATCTCCTAACCTATGAGACTGCAAACTGAATATCCGGCCTCGTGTTGCATACATACTAATGAGGCAGCCAACAGCAGTTTGATAAAGAGTGACATCAGCAGGATCGCCAACATCATGTAGACTCAACTTCAAACCTGTTTCCATGGGAGTGGCAATAGGTTTGCAATCCTCAAGTCCAAACTTACATAGAAATGTCTCTATGTAACTTTTCTGACACAAGGCAATACCACCATCACACTGCTTAAACTGTATACCCAAGTAATGATGCAATAGCCCCAAATCTTTCATTTTTAAAGTAGCATTCAAATCAACCTTAAATTCAGAAATATGTCTCTCATTTGGTCCAGTGATCAGCAAATCATCGACATAAAGAACCACAATGAGAAGTACATCACCCTCACGCTTTACATACAATGTGCTTTCTGGTGGACTGTTACGAAAGCCTCGTTTGACCGAATGAGTGTCAGCTTTATCATACCAAGCACGAGGAGATTGCTTCAACCCATACAAAGCCTTCTTACATCTGCACACTTTTTCCTCTTGTCCTTTTATGACAAAACCGCGAGGCTACGTTACATAAACTTCCTCAAATATGTCACCATTCAAGAAAGCAGTAACAATGTATGATTGATGTACATCCCAACCAAAATGAGCTGCCAATGCACATAGAAAACGCACAGTAGTCATACAACAAGTGGGAGAAAAAGTCTCTTCATAATCTATGCCTTTTTGTTGTGCATAACGCTTTGCAACCAGTTGAGCCTTATGGCGATCGATCTCACCATCCGGCTTGTGTTTCAACTTGTAAACCATGATATACATGATATACATGAACTGCCAAGCATGAAACAAAAACCACTTGTGGACACTCGTGTATCAAAACAACCAGCCCAATCTGAGTCCGAAAAAGCATGTAAGTATGGCGGCAATGATCCCCCCTTGGGATAAAACAAGCCAAGATGTAAAGTGCCACTAAGGTAGCAAAAAATACTCTTGACAGCCTGCCAATGCTTAGACCCTGGGCTATGCATAAATCTCCTAACCTATGAGACTGCAAACTGAATATCCGGCCTCGTGTTGCATACATACTAATGAGGCAGCCAACAGCAGTTTGATAAAGAGTGACATCAGCAGGATCGCCAACATCATGTAGACTCAACTTCAAACCTGTTTCCATGGGAGTGGCAATAGGTTTGCAATCCTCAAGTCCAAACTTACATAGAAATGTCTCTATGTAACTTTTCTGACACAAGGCAATACCACCATCACACTGCTTAAACTGTATACCCAAGTAATGATGCAATAGCCCCAAATCTTTCATTTTTAAAGTAGCATTCAAATCAACCTTAAATTCAGAAATATGTCTCTCATTTGGTCCAGTGATCAGCAAATCATCGACATAAAGAACCACAATGAGAAGTACATCACCCTCACGCTTTACATACAATGTGCTTTCTGGTGGACTGTTACGAAAGCCTCGTTTGACCGAATGAGTGTCAGCTTTATCATACCAAGCACGAGGAGATTGCTTCAACCCATACAAAGCCTTCTTACATCTGCACACTTTTTCCTCTTGTCCTTCTATGACAAAACCGCGAGGCTACGTTACATAAACTTCCTCAAATATGTCACCATTCAAGAAAGCAGTAACAATGTCTGATTGATGTACATCCCAACCAAAATGAGCTGCCAATGCACATAGAAAACGCACAGTAGTCATACAACAAGTGGGAGAAAAAGTCTCTTCATAATCTATGCCTTTTTGTTGTGCATAACGCTTTGCAACCAGTTGAGCCTTATGGCGATCGATCTCACCATCCGGCTTGTGTTTCAACTTGTAAACCATGATATACATGATATACATGAACTGCCAAGCATGAAACAAAAACCACTTGTGGACACTCGTGTATCAAAACAACCAGCCCAATCTGAGTCCGAAAAAGCATGTAAGTATGGCGGCAATGATCCCCCCTTGGGATAAAACAAGCCAAGATGTAAAGTGCCACTAAGGTAGCAAAAAATACTCTTGACAGCCTGCCAATGCTTAGACCCTG
The DNA here is from genome assembly GCF_014529385.1 of Adiantum capillus-veneris. Lineage (NCBI taxonomy): Eukaryota > Viridiplantae > Streptophyta > Polypodiopsida > Polypodiales > Pteridaceae > Adiantum > Adiantum capillus-veneris. The sequence goes on along the minus strand of NC_140941.1, from coordinate 92,692,099 downwards.
GGCTATGCATAAATCTCCTAACCTATGAGACTGCAAACTGAATATCCGGCCTCGTGTTGCATACATACTAATGAGGCAGCCAACAGCAGTTTGATAAAGAGTGACATCAGCAGGATCGCCAACATCATGTAGACTCAACTTCAAACCTGTTTCCATGGGAGTGGCAATAGGTTTGCAATCCTCAAGTCCAAACTTACATAGAAATGTCTCTATGTAACTTTTCTGACACAAGGCAATACCACCATCACACTGCTTAAACTGTATACCCAAGTAATGATGCAATAGCCCCAAATCTTTCATTTTTAAAGTAGCATTCAAATCAACCTTAAATTCAGAAATATGTCTCTCATTTGGTCCAGTGATCAGCAAATCATCGACATAAAGAACCACAATGAGAAGTACATCACCCTCACGCTTTACATACAATGTGCTTTCTGGTGGACTGTTACGAAAGCCTCGTTTGACCGAATGAGTGTCAGCTTTATCATACCAAGCACGAGGAGATTGCTTCAACCCATACAAAGCCTTCTTACATCTGCACACTTTTTCCTCTTGTCCTTCTATGACAAAACCGCGAGGCTACGTTACATAAACTTCCTCAAATATGTCACCATTCAAGAAAGTAGTAACAATGTCTGATTGATGTACATCCCAACCAAAATGAGCTGCCAATGCACATAGAAAACGCACAGTAGTCATACAACAAGTGGGAGAAAAAGTCTCTTCATAATCTATGCCTTTTTGTTGTGCATAACGCTTTGCAACCAGTTGAGCCTTATGGCGATCGATCTCACCATCCGGCTTGTGTTTCAACTTGTAAACCCACTTTGCACCAATGGCCTTTTTGCCAGGAGGAAAATCACATAAAGTCCATGTGTCATTTTCTATAAGTGCATCATATTATGATTGCATGGCAGCCATCCAATTTTCTGAATTTTGTGCTTCATCAAAAGACAGAGGCTCCTCAACATCATGTAAGCTAGACACAGCCAAAGCATAACAATCTGATGCATAAGATGCATGGCAAGAGCCTAAACAAGTACGAGTAGACAAAGGTGCATCCAATTTACTGTCATGCAAAGTGTGCACCAGCCATTTTGGCATACCTCTAGCCTGCTCATTTTCAGCCCTTTCCTCATCAAGTACATCATGTACATCTGCATCAGATAGGCTGATCTATAACATTTTTAAAAAGCCCCATAGGTTGCACATTTGCCTCATTGGAACTTAAATTCGTATTTCCACCACTGAAAAGAGGCAACAAAGTGACATAAATGTTCTGTGAGCTTACATTACTGTCTCTAGTCCATGACAGCAAGGACTGAACAGAATCTTCCACAAACACTACATCCCGTGAAACGAGAATACGTTTGGTTTGCGGATGATACAACCCGTAACCTTTGCTTTCAGCACTTTAACCAACAAAAATACATTTGATAGCCTTATCATCCAATTTTCTGCGCTGTGTTTGTGGCACCAAAGCATATGCCAAACAGCAAAAAACACGCATTTGCTCAATAGAAGGCTTTCTATCATGCCATGATTCATATGGAGTAATAGACCGCAAAGCTTTCATAGGACATCTGTTTAGTACATAAGTGGCACACATGATGGCCTTAAGCCAAAAAGAATGAGGCAAAGCTTGACTTTCGACCATACATCGTGCCATTTCCATAAGTGACCTGTTTTTCCTCTCAGCAACACCATTTTGCTGAGGTGTATAAGGCACTGTACATTGGTGTTTTGTCCCACGACTAGCCATAAATGCATTGAATTCATGAGACATATACTCCCCCCCTCGATCGGAATGGAGGGTGCCCATAGTACATTTTGAGACATTTTCAGCCATAGCCAAAAATTGTTTGAAGCACATAAAAACTTTGGACTTTGCTTTAAGCGGAAATACCCATGCATGCCTAGAGTAATCATCAATGAAAGTCACGAAGTAAAGGTAATTGCCCAAGGACGAAGTTTGCATGGGCCCACAAACATCACTGTGCACAAGCTGCAACCTGCATGTGGCACGAACTGAACCATCCTTTGGAAACTTAGAATGCTGCATCTTACCAAAAATACAATCTTCACAAACATGTTTGATACGTGCTTCAAGAGGCGGCAAAGAAGCAACCATATCAGATTTCTGCAAATGCAGCAAAGTGGAAAAATTCAGATGACCAAAACATGCATGCCAAAGTTTTGCATCTGAAATAGCCCTTGAATCTGCAACAACATTTGTAAAATTTTGTCCACACTTGTCATACAAAGTGAGCTTATACAGCCCACGACACAAAAGGCCAGATGCAACAATTTCATCACCAAAATTTAGATCATGAACTGTACATCTGTCATCCACAAATTTGACTACAAGTCCAAGTCTAGCAAGCGCGGATATAGACAAGAGATTCTTCTTGATCCCAAGTACATAAAGTGCATCAACAAGTGTGAAGGAACTGCCATTTGTAGCAGCAAGAACAATCTTTCCAACTCCCTGAACCGAATAAGAGGCATTGTTGGCACAAGTGACTGAATTCCCATGAGGGACAGACTCGAGAGAGGTGAACAATTCACGATGTGAGGTAAGGTGCTTTGTAGCACCACTATCGAAATACCATACATGTGAATCTACAGCAACTGACAAGCATGCATCATGGACAGCAGGATTGTAAGTTCACTTTGTGCTAAAAGCCCATTTTGCATCGACATCAGCATTATAGTCTCCTTTCACAGAAGACTCAACAATGGCTGCATTTGTAGTGGAACCAGCATTTGCAGTGGAACCACTCTCTTTCTTCTTAGCCTCTTTGGCCTTCAACTTAGGACACGACTTGATGAAGTGATCATTAGATTTACAATAATGGCAACGCATTTTCTTTTTGCCCTTATCACCAGAATTGCCAGACGAAGTGCTGCCAACAGAAGCATTGGGAATAGAAGTTTTGCCACTTGTAGCAAAACCATAAGAAGTGGCTGCATTGTTGTTACCACCCTTTCTTTGAGAAGCAATAAAAGCCTGTTCAAATGCACGCTGTCTAGTTTTGTTTTTTCTGGAAAGTGACTCTTGCAACAACAATGTGCATAATGCATCAAACTTGACAACTTCTGGATTGCCTTGGGTCATAAGTCTCCAAGTACTAGCAAAAGTCTGGTAAGAATCTGGTAAGGCATGAAGAACAGTCTGCACAAGGGAACTGTTTGAAATGACTTCACTTGCAGAGATAAGTTTCTCATTAATATCCTTGACACTAGCAAGGAAAGTGTCCATATCATCTTCCTCATGCATAATCTTCAACTCCAACTCTTTACGCAGCAAAGCAATTTTAGCCTCATTGCGACTTGCATAAAGACCAGCCAAAATATCCCAAGCCTATTTTGGAGATTTTGCTGAACGGATGTGAGGAACAATGGTGCGCTTCACAGACAACGCAATCAATGCATGAGCCTGCACATCCTTTACATCCCAACGAGCTTGTTCTTCCCGTAGGCAAAACAACTCTAATAGCAGCAATCCTTGCAGCAAGACCTGCAACATCCTCAACATCGCTTGCATCCTTAGAACAAGGACGTACATCAATGCCCTGCACAATATTCCAGACACCCTTTGACACAAGAAAATGTTGAATCATGTAAGCCCACATAGGGTAATTATCCCCATCCAACCTGTCCTCAGCAGCAAACATCTTGAACACATCTGTGTTGTTGTCAGCCATGGTAAATGTTGCACTAAACTTCCCGAAAAGAGGAGAAACGAAGCGGGAACAACACATGATATATAGCACAAACCGTAGACGACTGTAAGGCACCTGCTATGCAGAAGATGGCACTGACAGAAATTTTGCACAAAATGACGAAATAGCCTATGCAAACCTGCCTGTAGTGGAAATAGAGGTCGAAATGAACCCGAATAAAAAATCTGAGTAGACTGAGCTCTGCGAGCACACCCGAATTATTTGTCGACTTGCGAACGCTCGCCAAACCTCACTGTAATCGGAGAAAGTGAGAAGGCGTGTGCTGGAGCAGCTGGCGACTAAGCTCAAGAGGACGTAACCTGCTCTCATACCAATTGTTGGAATTAGGGTTGCAGAGAAATGCACAGAGCTTGGAGAAGACAAAGGAAGCTCAAGGCACACAATAGAGAGTGTGTTACTTAGTGTGCAATAGAGAGATAGATAGCCCTAGAGTGATGGGCGTATATACAATGCTCGGGGGAAAAAACCTCCTAAAGAGGGAAAAAATGCCCCGGCGGTCCTAGTGTGTTCACACACATCACTACCACATGTATATGGTAACATAACCTAACTTAACACTAAGGCTTCTTTTGTAAATCCAAAAAAAAAGTAATGACAATGGACACACACAAAAGTAATGACAATGGACACACACAAAGTAATGACAATGGACACACACAAAACTTATAGACAAAAATTAGTAGTTTCTCAATCTATGTATGCTTAGGGCATGCTTCAACAAAACTCTTTTTTTTAATGTGCAAAACTCACAATTGTGAGTGGATAGTATTAAGAACATCATAAATATACACCAACCTCGAGCTCAGACCGAGACTTGAGGTTCAAAGGATTACAAGTTTTCTGCTTGATAGAGAAACCACAACTACTCCTAGGCTTTACTTATTACAAGATGTCATCATGACATGTATTGTTCTAGACCAGTCCTCTGAGGCTTGTTTGCCTCCGATCATGTGGATCATCACTCTGCTCTCTAGTATGATTTCACAAAAACTTGCCACAGCCAGATCCCCCTCAAACGTGGTGGTTCTTTGCTTGCCAAATATGGTGAAAGAAGTAGTATCTGATTATTTGAGTGCAGACAAGAAGAGCAGGACTTCCCAACCTGTTACTACCAAAGAATAGATCAAACTTGAAGAACTTAATTTGTCATGTTTTTTGAATCCACTTGCACATTTTCCCAGCCATGCCACTGATTGCCTGGCATCCCATGAAAAGGTGGGCTAGGTCTTCACTAGCTATTCTACACCCCGAGTAATGATCGGACCCGATTCCTCTTTCTTGTATCTTTACGCCCGTCGGCAAAGCACCCCACATCACTTTCCACAGAAATATCTTCATATACTGAGGCCACCTTGGCTTCCAGATGTTCTCCATGACTCCCTCCCACCATTTTTCCATCTAGTGCCTCTTCCATAATTTGTTGAGGGGGCTACACCAATTAGCCTCGTGCATTAATGCATGTTAAATGCCTTTAGAATGTGGTTTTCGAAAGAGGCTACTCCCGGGCCATCTCCAAGCATCCCATTCAAAGTTGGATTCACAAATTGGCATCACCACCTTATCAAGCTCTTTCATCACCATGTAGACTAGTAAGATCTCAAAGCCATTCAATTGAAATTGGATGGCTAAAGAGTCAACAATTTTCCAGCACTTCCTGTTGCCATCCCAGAATTGCTCTAGTCAAACGAGCCCCCACTTCAACAACACTCTTATCACCCCTAGTAATAGGTTGGTAAATGTTGCTTTCAAAATCTCACAAAAGCTTAATAGTAAACCAGAGAAGCAAAAGCTTGACATACCACCTGGTACCTAAGTGGCATATCAAGTGATGACCAAATAACTAGTAGATCCTTTCTTGCAATTGGTGCAGGGGTGGCATCAAATTGGCAAAACAGATAATGCATTACACCCACAACAAGTAGTAGATTTGTTTTGCATTCAATCCATGGGTGTAGCCATAACTCACGTAGGCACCAAGGCACTACTTGGAAGTTGTGTAAGCAATGACATCGATTACAAGGCAAAGTGAGACGCTTTTGAAGATAATAACTTGTGGTTCTAGTACTTCACTTGCCAACCCCATCTTTCCTTGGTTCCATGAACTTATGCAAAAAACAAAAAGGCTGAAGGGTCATCAACAAAAAGATTAGTTGTACTCCTTTGCACCTAGACTCTGACAGTGTCCTCTGCTCGCAACACTCTGCATTCAAGTTCCAGACTCCCATCTTCCTCTCGCACGTACCCGAAAAGAGACACGGATAGATCATACACATGCAAAGCCTCAAGATAAGAGAGATAAATATCTAGTGTGTACCTAAAAAGGAGAGACATCTATTGAATCCCCCACCCTTTGTTTCAACTCATATTGATCCATAGAGAAAGGGATTTGCAAATTACATCATAAAATGTTGACCACGATGAAGGATTGAAGAGTATCAAAGTGGTATTTTGATAGGATAAAGGCAAGCATAATATATGGAATCATGGTTTCTTTTTGTGGAGAGGATGAGGGAAGAGAGAGATGAAGGGAGTGATTAAAATCATTTAGGAATCATAAGATGTGTGGATGAATGATCTGACCAAAAGCAAAACCGTGTGCCCACTATGAATGATGCAGGGGGATTTTTAATCCAAATATGATCAAGTTTTGAGTTGTACACAGTGGTTACATCATGAATTTGTTGTGTGTAGCCATGTGACTAGAGCTCTTCTTCCAAGTAATGATATTGATTGTTTGTGGGCTCATTGTCTACATTAAAGTATCCCATGATGACACTCATTCGTCTTGAATGGGATTGTTGTAGCAAGGTACGGAGTTGTGACACTAACGAGGCTGAAGAGGTTTTTGGAGATTTATAGATGCATATGATTTCCAAATCAAAGTGTTCATGTATGGCTAAGACAATTTGAATGATCTCAATTCTTGGATCTAGCAATGTGTTTGCAGAGTGCAACTGCATGCAAGCCTTGTAGTAGATTGAAACACCAATTTTGCTATGGTGATGGACATGATTAAACTCTGGTGCAAGATCATTGGAAGGTTTTCTTTGTTTTGTTTCTTGAAGGCACAAAATGTCAGCACTTGCAAAATTCAAATCCTCTTTGATATGATAGAGATATTTTTGACTCGCACAGAGGGAATCCCCCACTACCCGCTTACCCGATAGAAGCTTGGGAGCCAAGAGCTTGCAAACTTCAAAGCAGTAAAGAAGACTAATGATGAGACTCCGCAACCCTAGACATGTCTTATCACTCCCTCTACAAATGATAAGCCAATAGATAGTCTACACATGGCCAATCCTTATCCCTACTTCTACCAACCTCCTAGGATACCCATCTTGTTCGAAAAGTGGCCACATTTCCAACCACTTTAATCATGCCACATAGTGGTTCTTGATATAAACCCACAAAATGAACAAAATAAATAAATAATATTTTAGTCAACAAAAGACAATGCATCTCTATAGCCTTTGCCCTTTGGGTAGGCCAAAAAAGAGTGAAGGATAGTTTTAGTAAAGAAACAAGTAACTTGCTAGCTCAAAACCTACACACAAGGTATAATCCCCTTGGAAACCCAACCTTGTCAATGTACATAGCCTAGAAGGCAACTAAGTCTTGCATCATACTTACGTTACCCTCTTTGGTTGTTATAAGTTCCATCAACCTTTATAACATCCTGTAGGATACTTATCCACATCGCAACCCTCTTCACGCAGCCACCATTCCTTTACATTGTCTTTTTGATGCCTTGCACCATGCATTGCCACCTTGCTACATATGTTGCGGTTCTAGACAAAGTAAGGTACATTCATGCTTACCATTATGTATATTTCATGGGTCCAAGAATTAGTTTGGAGTGTGCAATTCTCTTGGGTAGTAAGAGAGTTCGAGATGGAATGGTACTAGTAACAAGAGAGAGTGGCATCGTAAAGGCCAACATAGGAGACATAGAAGAACTAGTTTAATTGAGTGTAGGAGGTGTGATCTCATTCATGAAAGTATGTTGAATGGGTAAACTCATTCATGAATGAGTCATTGTAGATTCATACATAAGGTATGTGAAGATGTGGGGATCGTGATCTCAAACACACAAAGCAATTTGGTGGGTGATACTTAAGTGTGTGCGTGCGTGCGTGCGCACGCGCACGTGTGTGTGTTTTTTTTTTCTCAAGTGAATTAGGTTCCAAGATTGAATCAAAGTGGACTCATAAACACAATCTTGAGATTGGTGAGTGATTTGCAAGAACTATAGAGTGTTGTACTCAAATGAGATAACATGAAGTGAGTTGTATTGAGAATAGGGGCTTGATTTTATACATGCAAGCATGCCACTCCTTGGCATGTGGGATTTTGGCCTCTCCACTCTCCTTCACTCTAGGGTTTTGCATCACACATTTCAACCCCCTCACCCCTTTTGATGGTAGGAGAGTTGTGATATGTATATTGTCTCTTGCTATTTATTATTGATATATTTTGTGCATTTAATGGTCTTTACATTCTATGCTCCGAGCTCCATTGTTGGATCATCAAGAAGACCAATGGCTCTCAAAAAATGCACACTCTCACTATGGGACAAGATGGCCTAACTTGTGTGTAGTGAAAAATAGCATGAACATAGTGAGCATTTAAGTAGAATAGATTCCTAATGAGCATAACAAGAGTGCTTGGGTGGAGAGAGCAACAAAAAGCATAACACCTAGTTAGATAGGCATGAACAACACTTCAAAAGAGACAGAAATTAAGCTATTGACAATAGTTGAGGACCGGATTTACATGGAGACCCCCCCCCCCCCCCCCCCCCCCCCCCCCCCCCCCCCCCCTTCCAAAAGGATTTGTATTATAGGTTTCCCCCATCAAGAGAGACATTTTACAATATAATTCTTTGTGTTCCTTCAATAACTAGCTACTCCAATGAAGATGGAAGCTTCAAGCACTAAGCAAAATACTCATAAAACACAACATCAATTCCCTCAGGGTCTCATACCCAAGACCTCACACACCTTCAAAGATGGTGAGAGCTAGCGGGGTAAGGGAGTAGATTGAGAGGAAGAAGGAGTAGTCTTACGAGAAAGATGTATATCTCCTCACACAATCACTCATATTAGCATAGCATAGCTTAGTAATTAGCATGGTAGAGGAGATGAGCATGCATTGAAGCTTGGATCTTGGTTGGATTTGCATCACAAAGCCAAGAGTTGTTGGTGTAGGCCTCCCTTCTTCTCACAAGCTTTGAGTAGGTGATAAGCTTTCCATTAAAGCTTGAGAAGGAGAGAGAGAGAGTCTTCTTGCTTCACACATGAGCTACTGTGAGTGTGTGTGGAATAATACCTTTGAAAAATCAGCCCTCTCTCTCTCTCTCTCTCTCTCTCTCTCTCTCTCTCTCTCTCTCTCGGTCGACCCCTCTTGCTAAATCCTCTTGCTGGCACCTCATTGGACCCCTCCAGGCTTAGCCAATAGGATTTAAGAAGCATAGTGATAGTCTTGTGACATGTGTCCCCCTTTCCCCTTTTGTGAAAGCTTTAAGTAATTAATTAATGCAACTAAACTCTCATTGGACCCCTTTGTCTTTTGGCCAATAGAAATCAGGCAAGCCATTGGGCTGCTGAATGCTCATTGGACCCCTTGGGAGACTATCCAATAGTCTTCTAGAGATCTTAATTCTTATCGGTTCTTTTATTAAGGGTTTTTAAATGAATTAAACTAGATTTACTCTAGCCTAATTCTCATTGGTCCACCTCTATGGCCATCTAATAGGATTTGAGTGCGCCTTGTGGGCAATTGGCCTAGGGAGTTGACATGTGTCTCTCATTCCCTTTTGTAAAGGGAGCATGTGAGTGTGTGTGTGTTTCTCTCTCATCCCCTACTTATAGGGCTCGCCCCCTCCTATGTAGGAGCCTTGAAGACTTTTTTGGCACACTCACAAAGCATCCAATTTTACTAAGCTTGACCATTGGACACAACCTTTGAATTTTGGAAGTCTTAATGGGTTGAACCTTAGGGTTAAAAGCCCATTGTTGCACATTGCTCTTTTGAAGATGCCCCCCCCTTTGGATCCCTATTTTCCCTCCTTTGGATCCCTCCTATGGCCGGTTTGCCAGCTTAACCAATATTCTATCTTTTTCTCCCCTGACACTTCTCCATATTAAATGATCGTCTGCAAACCGTACTCCTTGCTCTTTACTGCACTTCAATGGAGCTTCAACAGCTACACTTGAATTTGACAACACTTCCTTTGCCCACTCTGGAACCACTTGCACTTCCTCCACAATTGGAGCCGCTCTAGCCGGCATCTTCGGCATAGGAACCATCCTGTCTCTTTGTAGCCAAAGAACTCTTGGTTCTTCTCGCACCTGTACTTTGCTTTGCACCACCTGTGGCTCAGCTATCACCACCTCACACTGCTTTGCCATCACATCACTTTGTAAACACCGCTTAGCTTCTCGCTTCTTCAAAATATTCTTGGTTCGCCCTTTCGCTAGAGCTACCGCCTCTTCATATGATATTGGTCCATCTAACTCCACCTTATCTCGTACTTCCTCATGCAGGCAATCCATGAACTTACACAACTTCAAAAAATTGGCATTTTTTGCAGTAGTTACCTTGATTAATTTTCCCCAAAGGGCTTCGAACTCCCACTCGAACGCTTGAAAATCTCCCTCCAAACTTTGCTTCAAACTGTCCAGCTTCCGCTTTACTTCATCTAGGTGCGCATTCGCTAGAATCTGCTTCGAAAAGCCGCCTCCAGGGCTTCGAAATCTTCTTTTTCTTCTTCTCCAAGGCTATCAAACCATAGCTTTGCCTTACCACGAACTAGGAGCGGGAACACCTGTACCTCACCATCTTCTCTCGATAAACCGCTTTCCAACACGAACAACCCATAGTCTTGAAGCCAAGTTTCCGCATCTTCAACCCCAGTGAAAATGGGAAATCCCGCCCAAGCCATCACTAGCAACACCTGCTCTTCAAAGGTTGCACCTTTGGCATCACAAAAATCACCGCTTACATCAACTAGGAGCACCAGCATACTCCTCAGTGGGGGCACCAAAAGATGGAGAGGGGGAATGGGGGAACACTCCCGGCACAAACAAAAGGGCCTCTCTATAGCTCAGGGCACACACAGCACCCCAATCCACTTAGTGAGCACCTTCGACTCACAGAATTCACACTATCGCACACGCGATCAAACACAACTTGACGCACTACAGCACGCACGCACTCAAATAGACCACCAATCAATCCGCACCCACAAAATGGCTGCAATCATCGCCTACCCTTGCACACATACCACACACACACACGCACTCTCTCTCTCTCTCTCTCTCTCTCTCTCTCTCTCTCTCTCTCTCTCTCTCTCTCTCTCTCTTTGCACACACACTCATCGGGGGGGCGCGCACGCCATCACACACCCGGCATCACATGCAACAGAAAAGAGCAGGAGAAGGGGGGGGGGGGGGAAGGAAATAGCACGACAAGAAACGCCCATTTTCAATGGGGGGAACTCACTCCCTGCTCAAAAGAACACTCTAGCCGCACTCGGATTCACAAAATACATAGGGGGAGGCTCCCTCTCGGCCCTCTGCAGACAAAAATCACCCTTGGCTCTTTTCCCTGTGGCTCCCAAGCCTCACGAGGCGACAAAAAGCCCCTCAAAATGATTAAAAAGACTCCTTTATAGAGGGGGAGCACCCATTTTAGCATGTTTGGCCTCTTTCCGACACATGGCGGGCTCTTTTATCTCATTCTATGACTCTCACTTGCTTTGCTCTGCTGCTGTGGGCCTTACATGAGGGGGGGAGGGCAATAGCGATGTCGCTATTGCTCCTTCACTTCTTCTTTAAAATTTTGGCGCCCCATGGGCTCGCAGGACCATTCTCTATCGGGGCTGCCACATCATCACCACTACTGCATTGCTGCACCGGTGCGAGCGCCACTGCGCTGCCCCGCTCACCTCCAAAACCGCCGTATCCGGCCACCCACCGCCTGCAAAGCGCCTACGGGCCACCATCGCCATTACCCGCGAGCTCATGGAGCTCCTCCACTTCACATTGTGATACCAATGAGGGGTACACGCCCCAGCTCATATAGAGCACCATATTTGGTCTCCTCCTTGCATGTGGGACCACTGCGATGCCACGTGGCAGCCTTAGGTGTCAAGGCCATAAGCTCCACAAAAAATCTCCAAACACATTTATATAAAAAAACCTCTTTCCTGGCCTTCTTCTCCCAAGCTCCCTTTCACTGCTCCAAAGTCCTACTGCCGAGCCGCAAAGCCTGGCCACAGCTTCATATCTTGGGCTTCAACACCACCAACTTGATCCACATTCCGGGTCTTCAATGGCCTTGTGCGGGAGCCGCCAAAACAGAAAAAAAACTTCGAAGCCACCGTGGTTCGATCGAACATTCGGCCTCAAACTGCTCTATCTCGGTGCTCGGAGCTTCGATTGGAGCGTTGTCACTTCCGGCTAGCTTCCCATATTGTATTGTGCACTTGCAAGCTTTGGCAAGCTCTATAAAATGCCAGATGGCCCACTGGCCGATGCGGCCAAAACCTTCCAGAACTGGCCCTCGTGAAACTTTCAACTAACCATAACTTTCTATCCAGAGCTCCGATTCACGATCCGAGAAGACAGGCATGCTCCACAACTCGAGCACTACACACATATACACTGACATCAGCCCAGTCCACTTGTCCCTAGCTGCCTTGTCCGTCGGGGATATGCAACACACTCTTTCTTTAAACTGTAGTATCTTGCACACCGGGGCTCCGTTTGGCGAGCCGTCTGGACCACATTCTAGAACACACTGAACTCTACATTCTAGAGCATTAACTTGCCATTCGGTAGCACTTTTGGCCTAAAAAACCACTTGAACATACACCTCCGCTATCCTCGGGCTGCCTAGGTCTTTGGTACCTGCCCTAGCCTTTTGCACTGCACTCACATGCTGTCTCTGCCTGGCATTGACCACCTCCTAGCTTGGACCAACTTTGGCTGCACCAACGCCATCACTTTGTAATAGTGTGCTACTCTAAAGTTTTTGATTTGCCACTACTCTACTTTGCATCATATCTCTCTCTACTCTCCTTGCTACTAGATCCTTATTGCATTCCACATTTCCGAGCTAGATTCCTTTCCCTTTGGTACCTCTGTTCTCATTGTTATCTTTGAATTTCCAGCCATATCCTCATCTCCCTTTCGCTTCTCTTCTACAAAAGTCTCGTTGTTTTGAGATTTAGCTATGTATGCATATATTGAGAGGGAATCTACAAGGTCCTTGCACCCAGTAGTCTTTCTAATACAATTTCCCACTTGACACAATTGCTGATACCCAACCTCTCCTTTTTTTGTTGTTGTCATAGCATATGGTCAGAAGGCCCCATTCCTGCTAGAACCTTCAATTGGTTTTTCAGGCCCTTTGTTCTCAATCTGCACACCGTAGGTGAGTGCTTTGGCTACACTCGCATGATGTTCCTGTAACATCTCTTCCATGCTTTTCTTCATACTACCTCTTTCATATTTGGTCTTTAGAGGCAACCCTGTTTCTCACAAGTTTATCAGACCATCTTTCCAAAAAACCACATCTTTACGCTTGGCTTCAACAAACTCCTCGCACTCATTCCCAAAATGGTCAAGACTGTCACACCACATACAGTATTGATTCCCACTTCCTCTCTGTGGACCGCCTTGTCTTGATTGGGAGGTCAAACCTTTCTCTTTAAGCTTCGCAACTTTCAAATTTATGTTCAATTCCTGGATCCCCTTCACAAGCTCATCCATGAACAACTCCTCTAGCTTTGGAATCTTCTCCCTTATTGGCACGAGAACCTCTTCTTCCTTTTCTTCCGCCAACCAACTTATCCAATCTTTTTTGCCATTTCACCACCATATTGACTATTTCAATCACTTCTTTCTAATCCGATTTTACCCCCAACTCCCCTATGGGATCCTCAATGAGAACCACTAAGCTTTTTTGCAATTTCAAATCTGCAACCTGCACAAAGAGTTCTCCCTTCTCCAAATTAAGAGCAACCCATTCAATTGCAGACAATTGGGCAAATACTTTTTCAAATTCTCTTAACAATTCAAGAGCAGATAGCCCCTTATTATGTTGCTGCACCCACTTCAAAAAACTCTTCTTTGTAACACGCTCCTTATCCTCAAGAAAATATTCATCCTTGAGAGCTTATTTGAACTCCACCCACGTAGCACCATGTGCAGTTCTCAGTTCCATAATCCGTACACGTAATTCAGGCACGACAACGAGTACAAATTTCTCCACTGTAGCATGCTCCTCTTCTCCTTTGTCTTCCATAAACTGCTCATAATCTTTGCAAAATTTAGAAATGTCACGACCTTCAAAGCGCACCAATTTATCTTTCACTACTTGTCTGGCTTCACGAATCCAAGCTTCCATTTCTCTTTCCGAACTTTGAGTTATAATTTGCTGATGGTGCAGATACTATTGATGCATAAGTGCAACAAATTGCTGCATTAACTGTTGTACACCATTATCTTTGCATGACGACATCACAACTTCCATCTACCCTGATCAGTTTCGCATCGGGTTCACCAGATTTGTCCGAGTGCACGTCTCTCGAGAGTCGACCGGGAAAGCGTCGGGCTTCTTGCTGTAGAGACGGAGTGCACATCTCTCTAGAGTCCACTGAGAAAGCATCGGGCTTCTGGCTGTAGACGGACAAGAAGACGAGGTGTGAGCTGATGGAAACCAGTTTAGTTTGGGCCGATTTAAATTAAATAAGAAAATTTGGTGTTGCTTAGAGAGATTTGTAAGAGAATTTCACGGATTAGAACAGAGTTAACGGCTTAAATCCAACTTAGAATAAACATAAACAATTGATCGAGGCTGGTGAACAGAAGACGTTTCCATTAATCGAATATCTAGAACCTTTGATACAAAATGGTTGCATACTCCAATAGTGGTATTCCGGTAGCTTTGAAATACCCCAATCAGATAATCTGAAACCCAATGGAAGCAGTACACAATCTGTCACCCTGGTTATCCGTGCTCGTACCCTTCTTCTTCTTCTTCGACTCCCTTGTTTCCTCAAAAAAATCTCCTCTTAAGTTCTCTCTCTTCCAAAACCATATATCTCCTGCCGCCTTAAAATTGTCCTTTAAGACGCATCCCCCCCCCTCCTATTTTTAGCCTCCCCATCTTCATTTAGCTTTTTCAGAGCGTGTGTAATTCTTGTTTTTCCCTATTTTTCGGACCCTAGATGCTATTATTAGCTTTCCTTAAGCTCCACAATTCAACACTTAACAGTTAGTACTGGTTTTAGATTTTCAGTGTTATACTGGCACTGGTACAACTGGTATTGGTATGACTGGAATTGGTATTACTGGCTCTCAAGACACAATCTCCTGAGATACTCTGACGTTGGACACCGGAACTGGTAGTACTAGAATTGGTATTACTGGCTCTCAAGATTGGACACTAGAACTGGCAGTCTCTCAAGATACAGGCTCCCGAGACACCGAAACTGGAGACACTCGCTCTCGAGACTGGCTCTCGAGACTCTCTAACACTGGACACTAGAACTGGCAGTCTCTCGAGATACGGGCTCCTGAGACACCGAACCTAGAGACACTGGCTCTCGAGACTCTCTAACACTAGACACTAGAACTGACAGTACTGGGACTGGTATTATTGGCTCTCAAGACTCTCTCACACTGGACACTAGAACTGGCAGTCTCTCAAGATACAGGCTCCCAAGACATCGGAACTGGAGACACTGGATGTCTCTCCGCTTGAGACACTAACACTGAAACTGGCAGTCTCTCGAGATACAGGCTCCTGAGACATTGGAACTAGAGAAACTAGCTCTCGAGATACTCTGATGCTGGACACTAGCTCTCAAGATACAGGCTCCCGAGACATCGGAACTGGAGACACTGGCTCTCAAGACTAGCTCTCAAGATATTCTGATGCTGGACATTGGCTCTCAAGATACAGGCTCCCGAGACACCGGAACTGAAGACACTAGCTCTCAAGACTGGCTCTCGAGATACTCTGACGCTAGACACTGACTCTCGAGATACAGCTCTCGAGACACTCTGGAACTGGAGACACTGAATGTCTCTCTGCTCGAGACATTGACATTGGAATTGGTAGTCTCTTAAGATACAGGCTCTCGAGACACCAAAACTGGAGACATTGGCTCTCAAGAATCTCTGACACTGGACACTGGAACTGGCAGTCTCTCGAGATACAGGCTCCCGAGACACTCGAACTGGAGACACTGGCTCTTGAGACTCTCTGACACTGAACACTGGAATTGGTAGTACTGGGACTGGTATTACTGGCTCTCGAGATCTCTAACACTAGACATTGGAACTGACAGTCTCTTGAGATACAGGCTCCCGAGACACCATAACTGGAGACAATGTCTATCTCTCCGCTCGAGACAATGACACTGGAACTGGCAGTCTCTCAAGATACAGGCTCCCGAGACACCGAAATTGGAGACATTGGCTCTCGAGATACTCTGACGTTGGACAGTCTCTCTCGAGATACATGCTCCTGAGACACCGGAATTGGAGACACTGGCTCTCGAGATACTCTGACGCTGAACACCAGCTCTCGAGATACAGTCTCCAGTGAGACATCGGAACTGGAGAGACTGACTGGCTCTCGAGGCTCTCTAACGTTGGACACTGGAACTGGCAGTACTGGGACTGGTATTACTTTCCATAGGTTTGTCAAAACCTCAAATTTGTGCGTAGATTTGCATCTTTCACCCTGTGCCTGCAAAGCGGCACAACAATGCATAGCACTTAGCCAAGCCCTAGGGGTTGACATTGCCCAATCCATAGCTGCCTCTATGCTTACATTCATCCTACCCAATGCTAAAGAACGTACTAGAGAGATAACAAAGTGCCTCCTATCAAAAGATAGTTAAGCATGATGTATAAGCTTTTTAAATAAAAATCATCTCTCTTGTCCATGATCTTTTGCAAAGTTTAATTTACTATTTTGATCATGTTCAGTGACCAAGCAATTTGTTAAAAGTTTATCTTTAGTGATTTGTATTAACTATTTGAATATTATTT
Source organism: Adiantum capillus-veneris (assembly GCF_014529385.1). Classification (NCBI taxonomy): domain Eukaryota; kingdom Viridiplantae; phylum Streptophyta; class Polypodiopsida; order Polypodiales; family Pteridaceae; genus Adiantum; species Adiantum capillus-veneris. Next base: position 92,675,283 of record NC_140941.1, on the reverse strand, counting down.
TTGTACATTGATAAAAAATTGTCTTGTGATTGGCATGAAATATTCCATTAGGTACTACAGAGGCCCTGCATTTTGTTAGATGATGGCTAATAGGGCCAAATTAGTTGTGTCAAGGTAGAAAGAAAAGGCCCTGCAAGACTATTGTATGGTCAATCCTCATTGCCTTGTGGGCAGAGCTAATTTTTCCCAATCAACTATTATTTAGCAGGTGTAGGCCACCTAGTGTACCTAATGGATATTTTCATGCTAGTCACAAGATAATTTTTTACCTTAATCTGCCATCATCTAATATATGCACGCCATCTGAAAAACCTTTTGTACAACTTATTATCATCTCACCTTCAACCAGTTAACTAAAAGAAATGTAGACAATTATAGACATTAAGCTTAAATTCATTGAGAGATATGTCCTCTAGCGTTCCTGCAAAATGAACTAAATTACACAAATAGAAAAACTTGTTTCAAGTTTACATGGAGAGACAATAAGAGATGTGATTGTACTTATCGCAAAGTGCAAATACACTGAGTTCCAAAGAAAACTTGATCTAGTACAAGGGTTCCAAATCAAACTTGATTCCAATACAACGGTTAGTTACAAAAAAGGTTTGACATCAGAAAGTATCACTCGTGCCTGAGGAGACGTGCTAGTTGCATGTCCTTGACCATGATTGTTACACGCTTAGCATGGGCAACAATAAGAATGCGTCCTCAAAGAGACTGACCAAATAAGACTCTACAGCTTCCTAAATTGATTCGAGGGCAGCAACAACAGACATCCAAAGCTATGAGTTGTAGCTTTGTAGCACCTCCTTACATGTCCTTGCAAATAGTGATTTCCTGATAAGCAAATCCATTGTCTTCTGGTAATGCTAGATTTTAGCGAATACAAAAGTGTCGTACTCTTTGAGGTCTTCATTGTGGCGGCCTCTGAGCTCCTTGTGGCCGTTCTCTTTGCGACTTCTTGTAGAGTTTTAACTTACGACAGTGCTTGGGAGGTGTCTCGGGAGCATCTTCATCAGGACCATAATCTTCATCATCACTACTACGCTCATCATTGTTGGGTGGATCAAAAGGCATGGCACGCATCCCCTTGGGCAGTGACTTGTCGGCCACATTTTGGCAACCTGAACTGGATTGCATCGCACCCATCCCTCCTGGTGATGTCTTTTCACGCACCCTATGATTCACTGGGATGTCCTCCTCTTCCCACAACGGACATGTCCGTCTCTGTGCGTTCAGGGTCAGCTGGCTCTTTCGATTGCCGATTTGCACCCATGAAATTGTGTATGGGTATGAAATTGTGCCGATTTGCACGCATGAAATTGTGTTTGGGTATGTCCTTAAAGTTTGTGGTATTCGGTGAGGGAGGGAGCGTTTTGTGCTTGTGATGGGGAGTTTTTCCCTCTTTATAGGGTGGGCTATATAAGGGTGGGTTCACATGGTGGAAAAGAGTCGCTAAAAGCACGAGAAAATAATCTTTTGTAGTACAAAACCACATGAAAGTAGAGAACAATTCAAACACACAGAGATAAACATCTACTTGAAAAATTGCGTAAACAATCAAACAATGAAAACGATAGATCCGAGAAACAAGAGGGTTGTGACACAAAAAAGTATGCTATAATGCTCAGATTACGGGGATAAAATGTGCATCCAAGTGCAATGGATTTTCCATTATCATGAGATTCCAAGTACATCTACTGTCTCCTGGCCCAGAATTTTCCTAGCCTAGTCCTTGATGCTCGCCACACTGCATGTCGTGATGGACCTTGTGAGTATCTCCAGTGCTTTGAGGAATGAGCATGGGCCAATCGACGGGCTTCTTTTTCCAAGCGCAATGAACTTGCATGTTCAATCAACCAGTTTGCATCGAAAGGTGATATGGTAAAACTAGTTGAACATTTCTAGAAGATAACATGAGCGCACTAAAGCCCCTCCATGTCTTGGATTCTTGAAGTATACAACCCTGGCGCGATAGTGTGACTGCTCCAAATATCCAATGAACCATACATGTTCATAAAGTATGCACCATGTGCATAGAGGATGTGTTGCCCATAAAGAAACAACACATCGATGATCAAAACTAAAGCATAGAACTGACCAAGGCGAAATAGCAAGCACTCACCATATAGTGTGTAATGTTCACCTTGTAGCTATAACCCTTCTTTTTTGAGCACCGCCTTCGGGGGCTAAAGCATCTATGGATTGAAGCTCCTCTTACGTTCCCTTGTACCTAAGGGTGTTTTTTTAAGATGCAGGATCATATTTTCAAGCTTTGCAATCTTAGCATCCTTTTCTTCCACCTGTAGTTTAAGAGTTTCCACTTTCTCCTCTACATGAAAAATCCTTTCGTGCAAACCACTAGTGGTATGGGAAATAAGTTGATATTGATGCAAAGACCATTGTGCACTATCAACTACAATAGTTGACAATCGCTTGCAGTATCCAAGAAGACCTTTATACGCCAAGATAATTACATTTTTGTGAGTACATATTGTAAGAATGAAGCAAGGCTATTGAATGTTGGATACACATTGATGGGTGGATCATTAGGGTAGAGGCAACCATGCACCCAAAGTTCCACATTGGTGTGACCCCCACCACGATGTTGTTGTACAGTTTGCAAGTAATGATGCTTTGAGGGTGCTGAGTCCTTTGGCAACTGAACATGTAGAGAAACCTTTTTCAAACTTGATGATCTTGCTGTGGGATGGGAGGTTTGTAATGTCATTTAGCTCCATGGAAAGGGGAAGAAAGCTGGCCTCAAGCAAGAGTGGAGAGCTGCAAAACAGAGCCACAGAGTGGAGAGGTGATCTATGGAGTGAGCAGAGCTACGAAGTTGCCACCACAGAGCTATGGAGTGGAGAGGAGGGCTATGGGGGGGGGGGGGGGGGGAGAGCTGCAACAAATCTATGGAGTGGAGATCTATCTCGTGGACCTACAAGGAAGAGTGTGTGCTGAAAAGTAGCAGAGAGAAGAGATAGGGAGAGGAGTGAAAGAGAGGGGAGTGATTTTGGAGGGAAATAAAAAAAGGTGGAAAGTTTGACATTTTGCAAGTCTAATAGTGAGATTTTGAGAGAGAAAATCGATTTTTGGATATTCATATAGGTTGGGGAGAAGTTTTGAGTAAAAATGAGTTTTTTTTAGAAAAAGTGATTTTTTGGACTGGGGCTATGGATGCCCTTGATGATTTTTGGGCTAGGGCTATAGATGCCCTTGATGATGTGGCAAAAGAAAGGGAGGGAGGGTAGCTATTGTCATAAGGGCGACCACTCTTTTGGGTAGAGAGAGAATGTACCTATCCTCCCTCCCTAGCCTCTATTTCAGCCTACAAAAAGCCTATGACAGCCTTAAAAAAAGCCTATGATAATACCCTCATTCATGCGCCTTGTCTCCTAAATCAGACACATTTTTAGCCTTAATCTCTTAAAATTAGGGATCCTTACAAGGCCCTTTTGGGGTTCATATGTTTTCTAATGTATTCTAGCTTAGAGAAGGTTCAATAAACACAAGGCCTAGTCTTTAGACAAAGCTTTGATGGGATGAGCATTTTACAAAAGCATTGAGATATGTTGCCTGCTGATAAGTAAGTGCCAACTAATCTCCAATTGGGTGATCTAGAGCCCCAAGCAGTCATTGACCTATCCTTTTGAAACAACTCCACTCTTCTCAACCCTACACATGTTCATCACAAAGATCTTAAAGGCAGATTCGCAACATGCCCTAGTCACTTTTGCACCAAAATACCCTCTTCTTGGCAGCCTTCTTCATCACAGGGCATCCCTTTGCAATGAATGTAAACCTTGAGACTGATCCTTCTACTTCAATCCTCATCTTCTTTAGTGTCTCCACTCTGTGAGAGGTCAAATTTTCCTATGGGGCAAGACAATAGTCACATTATACATAGCAATTGCACATAAACCTAAAAGCTCCTTGGCTAGCATTATGACACTATAAGAGGAACATTCCAAAACCGCTAGCATTGCCACGAAAAAAACAAAGAAAAATAGAAAGAGAAAATATTGTATGTGTGGCAATAGCAGCGGCTAAATATGCGATAGTTGTTAAACAACAATATACGCGATAATAGTCATGGGAATATACCCTGCATATATTATCGCTAAACGCCCATTCAAAAATAAAGGTGCTCATTTGAGGCACCCAAAATAATGAGCACCTTTATTTTGGACATGCACAAAACATATGAAACATCAATTGTTTTTTAAAAGAGTATACAAAAAAAATAAAAAAATAAAATTGAATATACTTTACCTTGACAATTTAATGTCCAAAAGATCATCTATCTAAAAAAGTGACAAATAAAATGAAAATAGTTGCATATACATTGTGTCACATTGTGACTTTATGAGAGTCTAGACAAATAATTTTCTATCTAATCCTCCTCCTCCTCATCGTCGTCCATAGGCACGTACGTTTGATCGCACTGACTCTACATAAACCCAAACCAAATTAAACAAATATCAACATTTCAAAACAATTGATACAATATTATTTTTTTAAACTTACCGCTTGTCGTGATCCAACCGTTGCGTCTAATTTCTCATGAGAGATGCGGTTGTTCTCCAACAACCATCGTCAAGTTTCAAATTATGTATGCCACTCCCAAAACTTGACCATCTCTCTGGTTGGTCAATCAAGAGTGATATTTTCCTAAGTTAGCAATAACAATAACAAATCATCAACAACTAAAATCTTTATAATCACCAATTTAGGTTGTAATTTAACCAATCGTACATATTTGTCCTTACATGTTGATTTGCCCCCCAAGCCATAGTGTGTGGGAGTTTGTATGTCCCGAGCTTTGCATTGTTTTTTGTAGGATGAGCCCGTTGTAGCCTGATCGCTCTTTTCTTGCATTTTCCACTCCCACCCCGCATCGATCTGCCATATTGCCACCACGATAGCTCCTATTTGGATCTCTAACTTGGTTGGCCGCTACGCGTCATAACTTGGCTGCTTGTTTTTCAAAAATGTTTTTATGCATCCCTCCAACCACTGTTGTGAAAAACGTTGATAGGGGGCATTTGAAAATCTAGCATGCAATGCGTCCTCAATGTAGCATGCATGATTGGGCAGTTAGTCTCTAAACATACAAAACAATTCTTATACATCGAATGTATAAGAATATGAAGATGGCGTCGAAATGCCCCGCCCTGTGCTGTGGGACCCCGCGATGCCATGGGAGTGGGACCCTATGATGGAAGGGGAGTAGGATGGTAAGACGGGGTCGTAGAGTGACGTGTTGTCGGTGCAAGGCTCTGGATGTAAGGAGACCCTCTTTGACTCCCCCATGGCGTGGATTGTGGAGAAATACCGTAGCTCGCAAGCTGCTATGGAGTGTACCGACCAAACAATGCATCCTTCGAACGGAGGTTTGGTCCCGTAAAGAGAGCGCCTGCTATAGGTTTGGATCTGCCACTGGTGCAGGAACTTGAGTAGAGTAGGTGTAGGATGGCCATGCCTGCAAATAACAAAGAGAAACCTATAGCACTCATGGTCACACAAAACTAGCCATAAATAATCTTAATTTCTTTGCTTGGTCTCACTGCCTCAAGACTCGAGTCCACTAGAGGCGATGTCCACCCTGGGTGGGAGCTCACCTGGATGTGAACCAACCAAAAGAAGAACTAGATGGCTGCTCCCCACCAGGTGGTCTCTTGTCTGACATCTACATTACAGAGAGCAATATGAGATTTAGCTTTCTCCCCCTACTCACTCATCTATATTTATATACACACAAGTATATATGCACACAAGCACGTAGATACATATACATACTAGTAGACCTAAGCAAGAGCTAGTAGTCACAAAGGTCAAGTGACACCTCTTTAGATATCATCATAGTCTCAACCGTGGTAAAACGAAAGGTAGATTGCGGTAATCCATGCATGAGCGGATCAATGACCCGATCAATGACCACAACGCCATAATTAAAATTGGACTATACCCAAGAGGAAGCTTCTAACCTTCGGGTGCTATGCTCTTGTACTTAGTACCTACATACATGCATAAAGAAATATATATGTATACCTCCTCCCCCTCCAAAAAAATAAAATAAAAAATTTAAGTATATACAATTACGTACTCTCTATAATTAAGTATAATTTAAGTATATACAATTATGTAAATGTACCATCGTTTTGAGTAGAGATAAGGAGCTATGGTTGTAAATGTAGCCATCATTTGGTGTTGTGCGCAGTACGAGAGTGCTTCTGCCTATGTAGAGTGCTTTGAAGAAGAGCTTCTTTATTGTGCTTCTTTGGCAACATCTCTTCACATCAGCTCCTAATTTGAGAGACTACTGTGCACATTACATGCCTATCTCCATTCTGAGGTATTGTGTCGTTGAAAGCTTTCCAACCTAATGCTGCATCTGTAGAGCGAACATAACCATAAACCGAACTCTAAATTTAAACCATAATCCTCTAGCTAAACTTAAATATAAAAATTAAATCCCTCTCTTTCTCTCTCTCTCTCTCTCTCTCTCTCTATTTCCCTCTCTATTGTCTATCTCCCTCTCTTTCTATCTCTTTCCCTCTATCTCCCTCTATCTATCTCTCTTTCCCTCTCTACCTCTATCTCCCTTCTCTCTCTCTCTCTCTCTCTCTCTCTCTCTCTCTCTCTCTCCCCCTCCCCCTCCCTCTCTTTCTCTATCTCATTCTATCTCCCTCTCATTCTCTATTCTCCCCCTCCCTCTCTTTCCCTCTCTATCTCTATCTCTACTCTCTTTCTCTCTCCCTCTCTCTCACACTCTCTCTCTCTCTCTCTCTCTCTCTCTCTCTCTCTGTTTCCCTCTCTCCCTCTATCTCTCCCTCTCTCTCTCTCTCTCTCTCTCTCTCCTCTCTCTCTCTCTCTCTCTCTCTCTCTCTCTCTCTCTCTCTCTCTCTCTCTCTCTCTCTCTCTTCATTTATCTCTTTCATTTTCTAAACTCTACTTCTTTCTCTACTTCCCCTCGTTCATTTCTCAAGTTTTTTTTCTATTTTATTTACTTTAACCTATATCTTTTTCTATTCTTCTCACAATTCATTTGCAAACAAAACTACTCTTACATCCATTTGCAAACAAAGCAAACACGTTTATAATGACACGCGAGAAGATTTATCTACTTCACTAAGCAACCTACATCAAAAAATCATTAACGATAATCCTTATTGCATCAATCAATCAAATGAATGAGGTATGTGGACTTCTTAATCTCTTATTGTTTCTATCTTTATGCATGTAAGTGTTTGTGCATGTGTCTGTGTGTGTGTGTGTGTGTGTGTGTGTGTGTGTGTGTGTGTGTGGAGTAGAATACAATAGGGAAAGAGGGAGGGAGGTTATGTGATTACCTTAAGTTATAGAGATGGTTGACCGTTAGGTTGAACGTCCTATGATGATCGCGGTAATCCCCCCTTCAAAGACTCCTTCGCAAATGATATGAAAATGTGTGTGTGTGTGAGAGAGAGAGGGAGAAGGAAGGGAGAGATGGACAAGGGAGAGAGAGGTAGAGGATGTGGGAGGTAGAGTAGGGAGTGTTGGGCAAGGTGCATGTGCGATGTGACAGAGAAGAGGAGGGCAAAGTATGCCACAAATACGCGTCATACTCTACCCTTCTTTCTTTTTAAGCGCCAATGATTACTACGGTATTATCACGCCCATTACCGCATAACATCATTTCAAACGGATCCGAGGTAGGAGGGGGGATACAAACCACCCCCCTCTACCCGTAGATAGACATAATTTCATACATAGCCTTTTGTTTTTTTCATGATTCTTTTTTTTTGAATATTTTATACTACCATATACTTAAATAATTGGTATATGTTTATTTGTAGCACTTTTAGATGTTTTTTATATGAATTTCTAATCCTTTTAAGCCATTTAGTATAAATATTGATTTCACTTTATTTAAAAAAATTTGTAGCACTCATTGCACTTTATTCTCTCTGTATTTTTAGTCATTTCTCTCTTTTTATTGAAAATATGTAATTGACACTATTTTCTCTAATTAATTGTTTGTTTTATAGGACACATATAGCTAAACTTATTTTTTTGAATTATAATATCTCTTTCGCACATGTGTAGGATGAATGGGATGATTGTGGCCATCCAAACGGCATTGAACGTGATCAGTGGCTCAAGGAAAAACTCGCTTGTCCTTGCGCCAACTGCAAAAGGGCAATCTCTCACTTGAGGCACATTGCTTTGGAAGACGTGGAGAACAAAGGGCTTTGGTATCCTCGAAAAAGAGCTCGGAGAGATGAGATCGCCACTCCCTCCTCACTTGAGGAGGGCCCCATTGGTCTGTATTCGGTGGTGGTGCACTGGTACGCAAGGCCGAACAACATAGACAAGATCTATTGGAAAAATTAGGCATGGCTCATGGTGATCTTCTCACTAGCTCTACTTTGACAGCTCCTCCTTTGGCGTCTCAGAAGCACTTTGAGGTAGAGGATGAGCACATGTTTGACATGTGTGATGAGTTACTGTCTCATGAACGTGACATGTGCGAGGAGGATTGTCAGCCATGCACGACAACGGAGAACAGATTTTTGACAAGTGCCCGAACACCTCTTTACGATGGTGCACAAGACTTAGTGCTCTGGACATCATTGGAAGTCCTCAAATTGCAAGAAAAATTCGGTTGGAGCAATGCAAGTGTCGATGTACTCCTTGGGTAAGTTCGTTATATAACTTTTTATACATCTCTCTCGCTTCATGGTGCCTCCTTGCAATTGTATTAATACGCTTGTTTGTTGTAGTTTGATGGGAAAAATGTTGCCAAAAGATCACCACATGCCTTCGGATCGCCGATGATCTAGATCGTATATCATTGCACTTGGCATCGAGTATGAGTGCATCTATGCATGCGACAAGGATTGCATACTATACCACAATGAGCACGCACATGCTACCTCATGTTGTATGTGCACGGAAGCACGCTACAAGACCGGAATAAGCAGAGCGCACCTACCCCGCAAGGTATTGAGACATTTTCTATTAATCCCTTGCATTCAACACATGTTTAAAAGTAGGTCTACCGTGGAGCTTCTCACGTGGCACGCCAACCACCGCTCAATGATGAAATGATGCATGTCCTTGCCGAATCACCTGCATGGAGGAACATCGAAACTCAATGGCCAAAGTTTGGGTTGGAGCCTCGACACTTGAGGCTTGGGTTAGCAACTGATGGTATCAACCCCTTTGGCACCAAGTCTACTTGATGGAGCACTTGGCCTGTGGTGATTTTCAACTACAATATTCCACCATGGGAGACAACCAAGAAGGGCAATATACTTATTTTTTTGCTTGTGCCAAGGAAGTACAAAGTGGAAAATATTGATATCTATCTTGATCCCCTCATCGAGGATTTGGAGGAGTTATGGAGAGGCATCCCTGTTGTAGATGTCTCACTTGCAAAGGGGGGGAGAGAAGCCATTGTGAGGTGAATTCTTATGTAGACTATGCACGACTATCCTGAGCTTGGAGAGATTTCTAGTATCTCCCTTTCCCTTCCCTCTCTATTTCTCTACCTTTAGTTTGAAGCTTCTCTCTAGCGATATGATATGTATGTAGGGTTGTCCATATCAGGCCACAATGCATGTCCTAATTGCGGGCCATCATTGGTGACAGAGAGGCCGAATGACTTGCGCAAGGTAATCTATCCAAAAAAATCATCGTTTCTTACCCAAAGGTCATAGAAAGCATAAGGCTCCAACAAATGGGAAGACACCTCTAAAGCTCACGATGGAAAATTGGACCAACTATTTGGGAAGAGCACTACAACAACAATCCGACTCCAAGTACTCCACCAAAAGGTATGTTAAGGTATTCCACATTTTTAAGGCTTCCGTATTGGAAGTACTTAAAAATATAACACCTCTTGGATCCCATGCACATATTCAAGAATGTAGCCCACACCCTGTGGGACCACATTATCGGCAAGAAGGACTCATCGGGGGCGAGGGAGGATTTGAGGGTCTTGAAACATCTCCCCACCTCTGCTACTCCATGCCGTGCCCCCAATGGGACAATTGTGCTTCCGAAAGCTCCATGGATGCTAGCCAAAGAAGAATTGGACCAAGTGAAGGGTACCATTGCATCTATTCGCACACCAACAATATACATGAGGTCGCTAAAGGGAGCTTTCACAAAAGCAAAGAAAGATGGAAGTGTTCAATTGTATGGGTTGAAGTCCCATGATTGGCACAAGATGCTTCAGGTAATGTTCCTTTCTCTATTCTCTCTATTGTTTGTTTTTTAGGATACATATGATTTGTGCATATGACTTTCTCTCAGTTTCTCTTCCTCTAATTTACATTGTAGTTCATTCTACCGGTGAGTATGTGCATATGCTGGGACAAGAAAGTAAGGGATGCTATTTTTAAACTTGGAGAGCTAGTAAGGTACACCACAAGACTCCACTCAACTACACTTTTTTATGTACACGATAACCTCAACTAGAACTTAGTGTATTCTTGTAGATTTGTGAGCTCCAAGGAAATTGAAATAGATGCTATCCCTGCTGCTCAAACACTCGCAGCATAAACTATGTGTGCCATTGAGGATGCATTTCCTCGATCGGTTCTTCTTAGTCAAATCCACCTCTTGGTTCACGTGGTTGAGGAGATCACTATATGTGGAGTAGTGCACGCACGATGGATGTTCTTTTTAGAGATGTTTTTAAAGACTCTCAAAGATTTGGTGCAGCTACGGTCTCAAACAGAGGCATGTATGGCCGAAGGGTGGATCATGCAAGAGGCATTTGTTTACATCTCAGAGTATCTGGCACAAGTTGATCCTTTAATTCTTCGCATGTGGTCATACGAGGAGGATTGAAGGATGACTTTGCACTTGCTAAGTGTAGAGGAAAAAATATTTAACATGGATATGAATCTATCCTGAGTGGTAAATAACTTTTTTATTCTCAATGCAAAGGTTATGACCAAGTGGGTGGACTTGTGGACAATGGCAAAGGAAAGGTGTTTGCAAGAGAGACAATCATGGAAACAAGTACATGGAGGAAGGAGGGCACCCCTAGTGCCTAGATACCTTGCATGTTTCCCAGATCTCATTAGTGCGGAGTGGATTCATGAAAGAATGACTGAAGCAAAAGCACGCGGAGAAGACATCACCCACAAAGAATGGCAGTATGCACAAGGCTGCATACCAAAGGTAGAGTACTCATATACCTAAATCATATCGTATAGTTTTTTCTTGATTTTATCTTTGTAATTGATACAAGATATTTTTCTATTTTGTAGTGCCTTTCCTTTAACTCTATGTGATCAAAGGGTTGTCACTTTCGTACACTCCACATTGACGAGTGTAGAGCCACCTTGGACTACATGGGCAACTTTGACACAGATGGTGATGAAGACAGTTATTGTGGAACTATTGAAAGGATAATAAAGGTTAATTTTAGAACCTTTCATACCTTCATCTTCAAGTGTAAGTGGTTTGCAAATGTGTCTAGACGGCATGAGAATGGCCTCTACATGGTGGACTGTAGTGTGAATCACACAGGGAGGTATGACAATTTAGTTTTTCCACGCAATTGTGAGCAGGCGAGTGACTACCTTTTTTTATTCTTATTTGCTTGTAGCATTAATTATACGAATGTTACTCACTTTGAGATTCTCTTCTATAGGTCATTTGTATCCCAACAATTCACCAACCAAAACTTTGGTTCGTAATTCCCGTAACACCTCGGGGGAGAACCATTTTTACCACTAATGAAGTGGAGACCATTTTCGATCCTCTTCCACCTCCTACTTTGGATGAGGGGGGGAGAGAGAGGAGAGGGATATCGATGATTCAAGTCCGGTGGCCACAGGTCTTAGCGAGGATGATTGTCATGATGATGATGATGAGATGGAGGATGATGAATTTGAAGATGATGAAGCCAACGCATCCACAAACAACAATTCTATTTCTGTCTTTATTGATTTAGGAGCCATGGGCTTAGAATTGGATGACGCTTCTTATAGGGATCTTTTGGAAGATGATTCATAAACATTTTGTATACTTTAATATATGAAATTTTTTGGTCGTGTCATCCATTCATCTCTCTCCCCCTTTTTCCTCTCTCTAATTTTGTGAAGCATGCTAAATTATGTTAATAAAGTGATAGTGATTAGTTTAGCTGTAATCAAGTGTAATCCCACATAGCTAACTACTGTTCCATGTTTTCATATATTTTTTTAAAATTTGAAAATTTCATGTAATGTTATTTATTTTTTATTAAGGGAGAGGGAAACACCAAATTTTGAGGGGTAAAGAATGTTTAGGTGCTAAATTGGGCTTCGGAAATAAACGCGATAATTTTTGTGGCAATACCAGAGGTAACTATCGTGGCGGTAATAAGTGCGGAAATAAACGTGGTAATATTTGAAATGAAAAAAATCCCCCCCACCCTCCTCTCTCTTCCCTCCCTAGTTGATTTTGGACCTTCTCTCTAAAAAACGCGATAAAAGGCCGCAGTAAATAATTAGGGATTTTCATAGTGTGAGGTCAAGTTGTTCCGAGCCCAAAAGCATGCATAGCTCCTTGAAGATCAACCCCAGGCTAGACCCAAAGCACACATTAAGGGCACTTCCAACATAATAATGCATCCAAATCCTTTGAATAAGCACTAGCACTTTGAGCAAGCAATAATTGGCCAACATCCTGTAACACCATGTACATTTTGTAGCTAACACAAACAGCCTAGAATACAGTTCTGACAATTATGAGCTCCACATTTTTGGCATGATTTGAATTACTTACTGATTGCATATGAGCTCCAGTATTCTATCAAGCTCATTATTTCTACTGTGTATAATTCTCCAAGCTTGGAATTCCACTATTGCCATCTATAAGTCTTGCATATTTTCTCTAAATCTCCCTTTTCTAGCACCTTGACCATAGCTACTCTGAATCTTGGGACTAACCTAAGCACCTCTAGAAGGAATCCTTCTGCCACATTGATTTGTTGGTTCTTAAAAGTAGTTTCATTCCTTTGGCACCATATGTGCCATAGAAACACTAGCCTTATTGAATTCCAAGTGGGCATCTCCACTCCAAGACCTTCTCCCAGGAAAACCTCCCTCCATGCCCAAGGGGTAGGATGAGAAGGATAGCATAACCTATAAAACAAACTCAAAATTTTCCTATTAGCCTAGAATCCAAAAGGCAAGCGTTGCACAGTTTCCTCCTGGGTTTCGCACCTAGCACATAGACCATCCCCAACACCAATCTTCTTGGCTTTCTATTGAGTCCATATGGCCTTATGAAAAATCAACCATGTAAGAATAGCTTATTTATTTGACTCACGAAAAACCTAAATGTCTATAAATATGTATAGTGCCATAAAAAAGGAAGCACAAGCTAGGCCACTATCATGAGGCATAATGAATGGATGTCCAGGGAGCAACTCATTGAGAGTTATGGGATTTTTTTTGCTTGTTTTGAGTTTTTTCTGGATAAGATCAACCAGCTGAAGAGAAACCATCAGTTTTGGCACATCAAAAGGCATGGTACCTTCAACATAGAAAGAAGTATGTAGGTGATGTATGAAAAATACAGCAGGTGTAGTGATCCAGTGGACATAAAATAAAGGCTAAACCAAAAATGGGAAATTCCAGTTAGTCTTTATGCAATGGACTCTGCAAATTTCCCTCTATATCTAAGAAACTTTCTTCTCTTGTATCCACCTAGAATTTTCACATCTGCAGCTTTGGATGCCAAGGCATAGCTAGAGTAACACAAGAAGTATCCTGCTCTAGATCCAAGAAAGCTAAGAGCATAGCCAAAACATTTGAAAGCAGCTACTCTCTCAAGAAGAAGAATCTTGTTGGCATTGTTTGGAAGAGGTTGGAAACCCATGAACCTTGACAAGGTCTTCATGGAAAAAAGTGGCAACTCAGGACATTCAGAGTGCTTATCATCCTTATTCAGAAAAATTGCTTGGACTACAAACCTCATGAGTTTCCCATGCTCCTGGAGATCTTGTGTGTTATGGAATTGATATTTTACTACTTATTGCAACTGACAGGTGGAAAAGGCTTGACCAACCTAGGCCTATGCGAATGGATATGTATATCATGTACATTTTATTATCCAAGTGTTCTTTTATGAGCTTTGGCCATTTATGACCGGCCGACCAGTTTATACTCAATATGACCATTCAAGAAATCTATAAATGAAATACGTACAAGAGGGAAATGATCACTCTTGCACAGGGGGAGATTGCACCCAATGCTCGTGTCTATTCTTCTCTCCTCTCCTCTCTTCTCTCTGGCCGTGCCGGTGTAGCACTCCACTCTAGGAGGTGCATCTGCACATACCCTCTCGCTCTCTCCCACTCTTTGTCTCTCTTTGTCGTGTGCAATCTCGATTATGGTTGTGCGATTTGTCAGGTATGTAAATTCACAATTTTATTGCTTGTAGCATGTCGTTCTTGATATTTTGCAAGGCCACCGCATTCTCTGTTTGTAGAAGTGGTATCACAGCTATGGAAACTATCTTGGAATTGCAATTATTGCTAAGGAAGCATGGATACCGAGAGAACAAGGGCTATTATGAATACAAATAAGTTGTTTGAACCCTTTCTTTCAATATATAGGGATGTATGTGTATATTTTGTGGGAAAAGGTGCTTGGAATGTGAATCTTGAATTACAAGTCAAATGGGCGCTTATAGACTAATTTTTGAGTACATAGCGTGAGAAGTAATAGGATGGTTGAATGAGGTTCAAAAGTTTTTTAGTAACCCTCCACAACCTTTATCTCTAGTTGAAAGGGGAAGAAGATGTCAAAAAAGAATAAGCATTTTAGAAGTTTTACTCTCATTTGGAATAATCCCAAAATATTTCTCTGACAAGTCTTTGACACGGCTATAAGCCTCAAAAGGGAAGCAACTCCAAAGGTAGGGTTTGATTTTATTTTATAAAACAACCCTTTAATTATGTGGTAAGCATCTGTAAGAAGGATGACGTTGAATAAGAGGGTGGAAAATCATTGCGCTTGGCCACCATTTGCATACGCAGTTGCGTGAAAGCATGGGAGTCACCAGCACACGTAGTTGTAGCTGTCATCGTCAGCTGGCCAATGGCAACCTCTCTCTGCATTGTTAGGGGCCATGCACTACCTCGCAGAAGGATAGCCACCTCTAATTATCAGTAATTATATGTGAAAGCAAAACGCCTTGGTGCACCGACGTTCTTGAATACACCACAGTCTTACAACCACACTCCTTTTCTCACCCACCAATAACCTCTGAGGTCATGCAGCCCAACAAACTCTCTGTCTATTGACGCCTCCCAAACACATGCACACAAATGCGTATGGCGGGAGGCTCTCTTTATCTTCCACTTTCCCTGTCTTGCCAACCATTTGTTGAACTACCTCTATCTCCCTCTTTCTCAGTCATCCGACTCTTAGGTGCTTTCTCTCCCTCAACAACTATCCTCATGTAGAAGTGGCAACACCTTCTCTTTCTCCCCCTCATCGCCTGCAAATGACCTCAACTAGATTTGAACACTCTCTTTCTCTCTCCTCAACCACTCACTACCTCTCTCAGGTCGTTGGAGAGGGGGAATAGGGAACACACCCAGCACACAAAATATTTGCCTCTCTATAGCCCAGGGATTCCACAACACCCCTAACCTCTCAAATAACACCTTCGAATTGGCTAATTTGCACTAACAACTCCTCTTTAGCATACAAAACAACTACCTCACACCTTGCAAAAAAAACACCCACAACACAAATGCACCCACACTGCTCAACTCACCCTTTTTGACTCACAAAACACTCCTAATCTGCCCTCTTGGTAGCACCTTTCGAGCTGCAGGCAAAGGCAAACCCTCTGCAAGCAATGGTGAATACACGAAGAGCGGGAGAAGAGGAGGGGAGTGGGGAGACGCAACACAAGAGATTGGGGCAAATGGGTGGTATTATTGCATAGGGAGTAGTACAACCAAGTATGCAGCTTCAATGACAAGCTTAACAACATACAAGCTTCAAGCTTCCACTCACACACACATGCAAAAAAGCCACCTTGGTCCAAAGACCCTAAAAAATGAACATAAACCTCCTTTTATAAGGGTGTGCCTAGGAGTCCCAAAAAAGAAAAATGGGTGAATCTCTTCTTCCGTAGCCTTCACTTAGAGCTTCTTTTAGCATTTGATTGCATTGCCACCACTTGGCATATTTTATTTTTGGACACACTTGCATGCTACACCTTGGCCCTTTCCCTTTGGCCGGCCGCATCTCCTCCTCTTGGCCTTTGAGTGCCCTTAGCCTTTAACTTCCACTTGTCGGCTTATTTCTCTGCAACGGGACCCCTCCCCTGTCGAGGCAATAGCGATGTCGCTAGGGGGGGGGGGTACAACCCTTCTCTCCTCAAAAACCTTGGCCCGTGGCGGGCACGGGCACCACCCTTACTGCCTGCCACTTCATCATCGAAGTCACACCACCGCGAGCGCCACTGCCGCCCCGCCTCGCCGGCCGCCGCTGCCAAAACCACCAGCAAACGCCACTGTAGCGGCGCGTCCACGCACGCCATGGCTAAGGGAGGGGAGCTCCCCTCACACCTCTTGTGTATCAATGAAGGCCTCACGGCCCAGGACATATACCGCGGCCCCTGCTTGTCGCCTTGCACATGTGGGTTATCTTTGGGCCACGTGTTAGGTCCACAGGCCCCAAGCCTTTTGAACTTCAAAAAAACCCCTTTATTTTTTTTAACCCAAGCTTTTTTTGGACCTGCCTTTACCAGGCTTCCATGCTCTGCTCCAAAGTCATATTGCCGCGCCATAACAACCTACTGAAGCTCCACTTTCCCGGATCCAACCATACCCTTTTTCTCTGCATTTTGATTCATCAGCCCTCGAACCAAGGCTCTCAAAAAGTGAAAAAATCATATGCAACCATCCTTGGACAAAGGCACCCCAGCTCCCGACTGCTGTAACTCCTTGCTCCGGACTCCATTTGGCATGCAGTCACTTCCTGCTAGCTCCGTATGATGCACACCCTGTTGTAGAACTTCGTCGAGGCTCAAAAGATGCCAGATAGCACATTCTCCAATGCAGCCAAGTGGGATCAGACCAGGTCCCCGAAAAAACTTCAAATGATCATATCTTGCAAACCATGGCTCCGATCCGCAATCCAAAAAGACAGGTAGGCTCCATGAATTGAGCTTTACACATCTATACCTCAAGTTCCACTTTGATCACCTGTCCCCAGCTGCCCTGTCTGGAAAGAATCTGCAAACCACCAAAGCTTCACGTTCAATAACTTGGGCTCCGTGGCTCGGTTTGATAAGCCGTCTAGACCTACTCCTTCAGCACTTCAAGCTCTTCATTTTTGGACCCAAAGGCTGCACTTTGCATCTCTTTCACCTGCTACCCTAATTAGTCCCTTATGGAGCCTTCCCTGGCCGATAAGCCGCATCATGCATACAATTCCGCTGCTCCCTGCCATCCTAAGATTTTCCTAGCTGCTCCATCCCTTTGCCATGCTTCTACTTGCCTGCATATATCTGCCCATGCCATCTTCTAGAGTTGACAAAGTGTGTCGACGCTAGAAGGTGGCATGGTCAGGTATGTACAGGTAAGCAGAAGCATGGCAAAGGAATGGAGCAACTAGGAAACTCATGGGATGGCAGGTAGTAGCGGAGGTGTATGCATGATGCGTCTTATAGGCCAAGAAAGGATCCATGAGGGGCTAATTTGGGTAACATGTGAAGGGGATGCAAAGTGCAGCCTTTGGGTCCAGGAATGAAGAGCTTGAAGTGCTGAAGGAGCAGGTCTAGACGGTTCATCAAACCGAGCTACGGAGCCCAAGTTATTGAAGGTTAAAGTTTTAAGGGTTTGCAGATTCTTGCCGAATAGGGCAGCTGGGGACAGGTGATCCAAGTGGAACTTGGGGTATAGATGTGTAGAGATCAATTCATGGAGCCTACCCGTCTTTTCGGATTGCGGATCGAAGCCATGGATTGCAAGATATGATCAATTGAAGTTTTTTTGGGGCCCGGGTCTGAGTCCACTTGGCCACATTGGAGAATGTGCTATCTCGCGTCTTTTGAGCCTCAACAAAGTTCTAGAGCAGTGTGTGCATCATACGGAGCTAGCAGGAAGTGACTGCATGTCAAACGGAGTCCGGAGCAAGAAGATATGGCAGTCGAAAGTTTGGGTGTCTTTGTCCGGAGATGATGACAGATGGTTTGATCATGTTTTGGTGGCCTTGGAACTTGGGCCTGGAAAAGTTGAAAGACCGATGCGAGTTATGAAGAAGGAAGCCGGCAATGCAAGATTCCATCCGGGCTTTGCGGCTTGGCAATAGGAGATTGGAGAAGTGGAGGAGAGCCAAATAAAGGCAGGCCAAAAGGTTTTTTGTTTACAAAAAAATAATGGTGTGTTTTTGTTTTTTGAAGCCTAAAAGGCTTGCGGCCTCTTGGGCCGCCACGTGGCTGTGCACATAACCCACATGCGCAAGGCGACAAGCAGGGGCCACGGTATATGTCCTGGGCCGTGATGCCTTTATTGATACACAAGAGGTGTGAGGGAAGCTCCCCTCCCTTAGCTATGGTGCGCGAGCACTGGGCGTTGCAGTGGCATTTGCTGGTGATTTTGACGACGGCGATTGGCGAGGCGAGGCGGCAATGGCGCCCGCGTGGGTGGCAGTTCTGTGATGACATGGCAGGCGATAAAGGGCAGTGCCCACACCCGCAAGGGGCCAAAGTTTTTTGAGGAAGGGGTTGTACCCCCCCCCTCCCCCCCCCCCCCCAATAGCGACATCGCTATTGCCTGGACAGGGGAGGGGTCCCGCTGCTAAGAGGTGCCGACAAAGGGCAGTTAAAGAGCAAGGCTAAGGGCACTCCAAGGCCAAGATAAGGGGAGATCTGGCCGGCCAAAATGGAATCGGATGGATTAGAGGTCTAGCATGCAAGTGTTTCCAAAAATAAAATGTGCCAAGTGTTGGCAATGCAAACCAATTCTAAATAGAGCTCCAAATGAAGTGCACGACATGGAATCTCACCCCATTTTTCTTTTTAGGGACTCCTAGGAATACCCTTCTAAAAGGAGGTTTATGTTCATTTTTGAGGGTCTTTGGACCAAGGTGGCTTTTTTGCCTGTGTGTGTGAGTGGAAGCTTGAAGCTTGTGTGTTGTTAAGCTTGCCATTGAAGCTGCATACTAGGTTGTACTACTCCCTATGCAATGATATCACTCATTTGCCCCAATCTCTTGTGTTGCTTCTCCCCACTCCCCTCCTCTTCTCTCGCTCTTCGTGTATTGGCCATTGCTTGCAGAGGGTTTGCCTGTAGCTCGAAAGGTGCTATCGAGAGGGTAGATTAGGAGTGTTTTGTGAGTCGGAAAGGGTGAGTTGAGCAGTGTGGGTGCATTTGTGTTGTGGGTGTTTTTTTGCAAGGTGTGAGGTAGTTGTTTTTTATGCTAGAGTGGAGTTGTTGGTGCAAATTAGCCAATTTGAAGGTGTTATTTGAGAGGTTAGGGGTGCTGTGGAATCCCGGGGCTATAGAGCGGCAAATATTTTTTGTACTGGGTGTGTTCTCTATTTCCCCTCTCCATCTTCTGGTGCCCCAACTGAGGAGCTGTCTGATGCTCCAATTTGCGGTTGAAAGTGGTGTTTTTTTGCCAACAAAGCTGTTGGCTGATGGTCGAGATGTTTGATGGTCGAGTTTGAAGCTGCCGGAGATGGTGGAGCTAGGTTTTGGCCCCATATTTACAGGCATTGAAGATCGTGAGGATTGGTTAGCTGATTTCGAATTATGGTTGCTGTCAATGCGTATGTCAATAGATTCAAAAAGATTACAGACAGTGCCGCTATTGATGCAGGAACGAGGCAAGGTGTGGTTCGATGGATTAGAGAGCAGTGATCAAGAATCATGGCAAAGGTTGCAGAGTCAGTTTTTGGAGCGGTTTCGAGAGGTGCTTACATCAAAAAAAGCTGGTGCAAGGCTGAAGCGGTACACCAGGATGTAAGTAAAGATTTCTCTATTTTCATTGAGCAGTTTGAAGATTGTTGGAGGCAGTTAGAGATTGCTATTGGGGTCAAAAGCAATCAATCTTTGAAGATGTCAAAGCTGTTAGAGTGCTTGCGTCCGAGGATTAGAGAAAAGGTCGAAGATGGGGCCGATACCTATGAAGACATGGTCTATCTGGCAAAGATAAAGAGCAGAAAGGTGAAGCGGAGGTTGGAGTTGGGAATGTTAAAGCCAACAGATTACATGCCTGTTGTTGCAAAGGTAGCGAAGTGCTCTTGGGTCCAACCAAAGGTGATTCCAGTGGTGCAAAATGCAAGGCCTGTAGAGGTAAGACCTACTATTGGTTATGTTCCTTGGAGGTTTCTGTTTGTGATGTGCATGTGCCGAGGGTGGAAGAGCTTGCCAACGAGGAGAAGCTCCATGTCGATGTGAACCAAGATGCAAAATCGGTAGCAAATGCGGAGGTTCCAGTACGGATTAAAGAGGTAAAACATGTTCCTGTTGAAAGTTTGCATGAAAAGGGAGCAGAATGCAATCGAGATGCAGATACCAAGGGTTCAGAAGCTGATGAAGAAAGTTTGCAAAGTGGTGAAGATGGTCAAGCTTTTGTGGAGCAGCAAGTGGATGCAGATGCTGATACGGAGTCGGTATATGATGCCGATGCTGATGATGATACAAGCTCGATTAGCTGGGAGACAAGTGGGGAGAATAGTACCGATGAGTCCACATCCTATGACGAAGAGACGGATCTGATGAACCTGAACTGGTAAAGGTAAAGCTACCCTCTTATATGTTTGATGATATGGTAATAGCACATGTGCAAGAAGAGCAGGGAACAGAGCAAGCTGAGATACTTGATGAAAGCCAAATGATGCGGTCTAGACCTACAGATGACGTAATGCAGGTGAAGGTGGTGTGTGGTACCATGCTAATGGCTGTGCTGATGAAAGTAGCGGTGGAATGTGCCATGGTGGTGCAACATGTGCAGAATTTTGCCAAGAGAGATAAAGAGGCCGTGTCTATGGAGGAACTTGAGATGGATGCGGTAGAAAACGAGTTTCTCTCTTCCATAGAGGAGCATGATGCAGCGGTAGAAGAGATGCTTAAAGAACAGGTAATTGAAGCTGAAAAGAAAGAGGTGCACCTTGAAGGGCCGGTTGACGAGAAAGGGCTCGATGATGCTGGAATTGAGTGTGTGGCCAAAGAGGAGGTTGTGATGCCAAAGATGGAGGTGATCCCAATGCAGTAGACATGTCCAATGGTGGAGAAAGGAGAATCTCAAGCAGTGGCTTTGCTTCCATTGAAGGTATGTGAATTATCGTTGATGAAAAAGATGGTAGATATAGATCTATGGAGGCTATTTCGACAGGTGCAGGATTCTATTCTCAAGGCCTCCACTTTATTTGGTTGGTTGGGAGGGTCAGACATGTGTTGTAGCTTGGTGTCAGGTACATGTTTTGTTGATGATGATATGCTTGGTGCTGCTTGGTATGGAGTAGATAGGTTGCAAAGGAATGTATGGAGTGCAGAAGGTAGGCTATGGGCAACCTACACACATGGTGGTCTAGGTGCTTGGGTAGGGTACTATTGGAGATTGCTGCAGATGGATGATAGTGAACAGAGCCAGGTGTTTGATCCAAGTGGAAGCTATGTGATACAGGGGGTGGGGCAACCCACTTGAAGGTTTAGCAATAGGGTGAAATAAAACTATGTGCATATGGTTTGAGTTTTCTCATAGTGTGTGCCAGGTTTTGCAGTTTATAGTGGAATATAGCTCTTTTGTGGTTGAGCATAAATGCTCAACAGGGGGGTGGGCAATGATGGTGCAGCCAAAGTGTGTCGACGTTAGAAGGTGGCATGGTCAGGTATGTACAGGTAAGCAGAAGCATGGCAAAGGAATGGAGCAACTAGGAAACTCATGGGATGGCAAGTAGTAGCGGAGGTGTATGCATGATGCGGGTTATAGGCCAAGAAAGGATCCATGAGGGGCTAATTTGGGTAACAGGTGAAGGAGATGCAAAGTTTAGCCTTTGAGTCCAGGAATGAAGAGCTTGAAGTGTTGAAGGAGTAGGTCCAGACGGTTCATCAAACCGAGCTACAGAGCCCATGTTATTGAAGGTTGAAGTTTTAAGGGTTTGCAGATTCTTGCCGGACAGGGCAGCTGGGGACAGGTGATCCAAGTGGAACTTGGGGTATAAATGTGTAGAGCTCAATTCATGGAGCCTACCCGTCTTTTCGGATTGCGGATTGGAGCCATGGATTGCAAGATATGATCATTTGAAGTTTTTCCAGGGGGCGGGTCTGAGCCCACTTGTCCACATTGGAGAATGTGCTATCTGGCATCTTTTGAGCCTCAACAAAGTTCTAGAGCAGTGTGTGCATCATACGGAGCTAGCAAGAAGTGACTGCATGTCAAATGGAGTCCGGAGCAAGAAGATATGGCAGTCGAAAGTTTGGGTGTCTTTGTTCGGAGATGATGGCAGATGGTTTGATCGTGTTTTGGTGGCCTTGGAACTTGGGCCTGGAAAAGTCAAAAGACCGATCCGAGTTATGAAGAAGCAAGCTGGCAATGCAAGATTCCATCCGGGCTTTGCGGCTTGGAAATAGGAGATTGGAGAAGTGGAGGAGAGCCAAATAAAGGGAGGCCAAAAGGTTTTTTGTAGAAAAAAAAATAATGGTGTGTTTTTGTTTGTTGAAGCCTAAAAGGTTTGAGGCCTCCTGGGCCGCCACGTGGCTACGTACATAACCCACATGCGGAAGGCGATAAGCAGGGGCCACGGTATATGTCCTGGGCCGTGAGGCCTTCATTGATACACAAGAGGCGTGAGGGAAGCTACCCTCCCTTAGCTATGGCGCGCGAGCGCTGGGCGTTGCAGTGGCGTTTGCTGGTGATTTTGGCGGCGGCGGCGGTCGGTGAGGGGGGGCGGCAGTGGCGCCCGCGTGGGTGGCAGTTTAGTGATGACATGGCAGGCGATAAGGGGTAGTGCCTGCGCCCGCAAGGGGCCAAAGTTTTTTGAGGAAGGGGTTGTACCCCCCCCCCCCCCCCCCCAATAGCGACATCGCTATTGCCTCGACAGGGGAGGAGCAAGGCTAAGGGAACTCCAAGGCCAAGAGAAGGGGAGATCCGGCCGGCCAAAATGGAATCAGATGGACAAGAGGTCTAGCATGCAAGTGTTTCCAAATATATAAAATGTGCCAAGTGTTGGCAATGCAAACCAATTCTAAATAGATCTCCAAATGAAGTGCATGACATGGAAGCTCACCCCATTTTTCTTTTTTGGGAACCCTAGGTATACCCTTATAAAAGGAGGTTTATGTTCATTCTTGAGGGTCTTTGGACCAAGGTGGATTTTTTGCCTGTGTGTGTGAGTGGAAGCTTGAATCTTGTGTGTTGTTAAGCTTGCCATTGAAGCTGCATACTTGGTTGTACTACTCCCTATGCAATGATATCACTCATTTTTCCCAATCTCTTGTGTTGCTTCTCCCCACTCTCCTCCTCTTCTCTCACTCTTCATGTATTGGCCATTGCTTGCAAAGGGTTTGCCTGTAGCTCAAAAGGTGCTACCAAGAGGGCAGATTAGGAGTGTTTTGTGAGTCGGAAAGGGTGAGTTGAGCAGTGTGGGTGCATTTGTGTTGTGGGTGTTTTTTTGCAAGGTGTGAAGTAGTTGTTTTGTATGCTAGAGTGGAGTTGTTGGTGCAAATTAGCCAATTTGAAGGTGGTATTTGAGAGGTTAGGGGTGCTGTGGAATCCCTGGGCTATAGAGAGGCAAATATTTTGTGTGCTGGGTGTGTTCTGGCTGCACAATCATTGCCCACCCCCCTGTTGAGCATTTATGCTCAACCACAAAAGAGATTTATTCCACTATAAAATGCAAAACCTGGCACACACTGTGAGAAAACTAAAAAACCGTATGTACACTGTTTTATTGCACCATATTGCCAAACCTTCAAGTGGGTTGCCCCACCCCCTCCATCACATAGCTTCCACTTGGATCAAACATCTGCCTTTGATATTCTTCACCTATCTGTAACAATCTCCAATAGTGCCCTACCCAAGCACGTAGACCACCATGTGTGTAGAGTGCCCATAGCCTACCTTCAGCATTCCATGCATTTCTTTGCAACCTGTCTAATCCACACCAAGCAGCACCAAACATATCATCATCAACAAAACATGTACTTGACGCTAAGCTACAACACACCTCTGACCCTCCCTCCCAACCAAATAAAGTGGAGGCCTTGAGCATAAAACTCTGCACCTACCGAACTAGCCTCCATAGATCTGTATCTACCATCTTTTTCATCAACGATAATTCACATACCTTCAATGGAAGCAAAGCCACTGCTTGAGATTCTCCTTTCTCCACCATTGGACATGTCTGCTGCATTGGGATCACCTTCATCTTTGGTATCACAACCTCCTCTTTGGCCACACACTCAATTCCAGCATCATCGAGCCCTTTCTCGTCAACCGGCCCTTCAAGGTCGACCAGCACCTCTTGCTTTTCAGCTTCAATTACTTGTTCTTTAAGCATCTCTTCTACCGCTGCATCATGCTCCTCTATGGAAGAGAGAAACTCGTTTTCTACCGCATCCATCTCAAGTTCCTCCATAGACACGGCCTCTTTATCTCTCTTGGCAAAATTCTGCACATGTTGCACCACCATGGCACATTCCACCGCTACTTTCATCAGCACAGCCATTAGCATGGTACCACACACCACCTTCACCTGCATTACGTCATCTGTAGGTCTAGACCGCATCATTTGGCTTTCATCAAGTATCTCAGCTTGCTCTGTTCCCTGCTCTTCTTGCACATGTGCTATTACCATATCATCAAACATATAAGACACGTCTGCTTACCTGTACATACCTGACCATGCCACCTTCTAACGTCGACACACTTTGGCTGCACCATCATTGCCCACCCCCCTGTTGAGCATTTATGCTCAACCACAAAAGAGCTATATTCCACTATAAACTGCAAAACCTGGCACACACTATGAGAAAACTCAAACCATATGCACATAGTTTTATTTCACCCTATTGCTAAACCTTCAAGTGGGTTGCCCCACCCCCTGTATCACATAGCTTCCACTTGGATCAAACACCTGGCTCTGTTCACTATCATCCATCTGCAGCAATCTCCAATAGTACCCTACCCAAGCACCTAGACCACCATGTGTGTAGGTTGCCCATAGCCTACCTTCTGCACTCCATACATTCCTTTGCAACCTATCTACTCCATACCAAGCAGCACCAAGCATATCATCATCAACAAAACATGTACCTGACACCAAGCTACAACACATGTCAGACCCTCCCAACCAACCAAATAAAGTGGAGGCCTTGAGAATAGAATCCTGCACCTGTCGAAATAGCCTCCATAGATCTGTATCTACCATCTTTTTCATCAACGATAATTCACATACCTTCAATGGAAGCAAAGCCACTGCTTGAGATTCTCCTTTCTCCACCATTGGACATGTCTGCTGCATTGGGATCACCTCCATCTTTGGCATCACAACCTCCTCTTTGGCCACACACTCAATTCCAGCATCATCGAGCCCTTTCTCGTCAACCGGCCCTTCAAGGTGCACCTCTTTCTTTTCAGCTTCAATTACCTGTTCTTTAAGCATCTCTTCTACCGCTGCATCATGCTCCTCTATGGAAGAGAGAAACTCGTTTTCTACCGCATCCATCTCAAGTTCCTCCATAGACACGGCCTCTTTATCTCTCTTGGCAAAATTCTGCACATGTTGCACCACCATGGCACATTCCACCGCTACTTTCATCAGCACATCCATTAGCATGGTACCACACACCACCTTCACCTGCATTACGTCATCTGTAGGTCTAGACCGCATCATTTGGCTTTCATCAAGTATCTCAGCTTGCTCTGTTCCCTGCTCTTCTTGCACATGTGCTATTACCATATCATCAAACATATAAGAGGGTAGCTTTACCTTTACCAGTTCAGGTTCATCAGATCCGTCTCTTCGTCATAGGATGTGGACTCATCGGTACTATTCTCCCCACTTGTCTCCCA
Source organism: Adiantum capillus-veneris (assembly GCF_014529385.1). Lineage (NCBI taxonomy): Eukaryota > Viridiplantae > Streptophyta > Polypodiopsida > Polypodiales > Pteridaceae > Adiantum > Adiantum capillus-veneris. Next base: position 92,649,247 of record NC_140941.1, on the reverse strand, counting down.
GCTAATCGAGCTTGTATCATCATCAGCATCGGCATCATATACCGACTCCGTATCAGCATCTGCATCCACTTGCTGCTCCACAAAAGCTTGACCATCTTCACCACTTTGCAAACTTTCTTCATCAGCTTCTGAACCCTTGGTATCTGCATCTCGATTGCATTCTGCTCCCTTTTCATGCAAACTTTCAACAGGAACATGTTTTACCTCTTTAATCCGTACTGGAACCTCTCCATTTGCTACCGATTTTGCATCTTGGTTCACATCGACATGGAGCTTCTCCTCGTTGGCAAGCTCTTCCACCCTCGGCACATGCACATCACAAACAGAAACCTCCAAGGAACATAACCAATAGTAGGTCTTACCTCTACAGGCCTTGCATTTTGCACCACTGGAATCACCTTTGGTTGGACCCAAGAGCACTTCGCTTCCTCCGCAACAGGCATATAATCTACTGGCTTTAACATTTCTATAAGGTCTCCGACCCCGATCAAAAAGAGCACCCTTGTACCAGGAAATGAACATAATGGAAAAAGTTACTTTTTTTAGCAGTTTTCCAAATTCTGTCAGTGCCATGATGTTTAGAATGTTTTAAAGCTTCGAAATGTGAATTAAAATAATTTTTATAAGAAAATTCCAAAAATAGTAAGTTTTTGGTCACCTGACCCATCCATTTTTGACCGTCTCGAAAAACTACACCCGTATCTCGAATTTGAAAAAATGCATTTTTGGACCCAGGGGGCTGCTAAATATGGCAGGTACTCGGACCAGTACGCCTTAGTTAGAGCTTAGTATAGCAATTTACGACATTAAAATCCGACTCGTATGACCCGTTTTATCCAAAAATTGATTTTTTCAAAAATTGAGCGGGGAGGCACCAGAGCCCGAGGCTGTGTGGGAGCAGGCTCTAGGCCACTCCGGGTGAGCTTTAGCAGCTAGGGGACGCCTTTTGTCCTTGTGGGAGTCTTGGGAGAGTTTTCAAGCTTGCAACTAAGTGTGAGAGCTAGTTAACCAAGCCAACTGGACACTTGGTGGGTAGGAGACTGGACTTGCCATTCTTAACTGGAGTAGCTCCCATATGCAAATAGCAAGCATGGTCGATTTTCAGCTTGAGGAGGCCTATTTAAAGGTGTGCTCACACACACACACACACACACACACACACACACACACACACACACACACACACACACACACACACACATGTTCACACACACACCCAGTACACACACACACCTACACACACCTTGGGGAGGTGCTGCCGGTACACACACAGTTTTTGAAGGAGAAGCAAGGAGGGAGGTGCTATCGAAATTCTCATCTTGAGGATTCATTGGATCAGAAAAAACAGAGGATTCTTAGCCCCTAATCACGATAATTATGGTTTAATTCCGGCTCTTCTTAATTCTTATCATTATTCTCCCAAATTCTTCGTCTACTATGCCTACTTTTAGCTATAATTCCCAATAGCTGCTCTCTAAGTTTACATAGCTATACTCCATTACATAATCATCATTCAATTAGCTAATTTATGCAGCTATTCATCATTCTTAATCAATGATTAATACATGATTAGGAAAGATTCTTTCTCTAGGCAGCATAGTTAATAAATTCTCAGCCGCCGGTACTAATGTAGATTTGATGAAATTCATTCTTTTACCATTCAATAGTATTGTAATTAAATAAGACTCAATCTTCTCTCACATTAAGATATGATTAAGGCTAAAATTAAACCGTCATTAGGCCAATAAGAAGAGAATTTTCTATCACACATGCCTGCGGTAATTCTGCATCTTCAAATCGCACTAGGAAAGTGATTGAGCTTGCTTACTTTATCTCTCTTGTAAATCAATTAGTAAAATTCTGAATTTCTTAATCATCGAAGCCAAGTGATTAACTTTAGAGCCAATTCCCATAGGGCAAGTAAAGAACTACCCATAAAATTGCCAGGTCTCGAAGGAAAAATCTAATCTCTTGCATAAGGAGGATTCGTTAACGATTCTAATCTGCCATTCGGTTCGTTATGATGTTCTCGGTCTTTAGCTCTTTTCTTCAAGTTTATCATTTAAAGTAGTGAGTATAAAATTGCCCCGGTTAAGAGAACTCGCTTCAGTGGTGCCCACGACCGCGAGGCGGGAACGAGCAATGTGAATGGAAAGGGAAAAGCTCCCATGGATGAACAAGCACCGACCATCTCACGAGCCATTGACGAAGAAATGGAAGAGGTAGGTCACAATTTTATTTAGTTGTTTAATTAACATTGCACACGTTTATCTAGGAAAGAACATATCCCCAAACATGTTGGAGAAATCCGACGGAAATCTCGGCATTTGAATTCATTGTACATTTAAGTCTAAGGTAGGAAAGAAATGATTGATGGATATACTGTTTGCAATAGGAAAGAATGTCTGCTAGGGAAAATTTAGCTCGACATGTTCATTCTATTTCCAATGTTGAATTAGTCCTGATCCCCCTACTGATCACACGGGGCAGAGTTCCTCCTTAAGGGCTCTTGAATCCACGACTTGCTTTCTATGCGGTGGATAGCCACGACTTGCTTTCTATGCGGTGGGAACCCACGTCTTGCTTTCTATGCGGTGGGAGTGTCCATGTCGTGCTTTCTATGCGGTGGACATACCTAGTTGTATGGGCAGCTAGGTGACAATGGGAGGAGTAAACTCTCGCTGGAGGGGGGATGTTGTACCTCCAAAACATTGGAATTTTAATGAATAAGTTTGAGTAGAATTTTTACTAGAATACTGTCTTGGTGCCGCTTTGCAATACTGATTGAAGGGCTGTCTTAATGAACATTGTGATTCGGAATTTAATCAAGGAATGTTTATGTTGAACAATCATTGTGGTAGTAATTAGGACACACAAGGAAGTGTGAGTGGGGGGGTGGAAAGTGGGGGCTTGGCTGAGGTTGCCAAGGCCTATGAGAAGGGTGGTTCCGATTGGTCGGGAACTCTCTGTCCCCATAGTAACTAAATCGATACTAGTAATACTCATTGCCCCTAGAGCGGCGAAGTCTCAAGTGTACGTGCCTCTGAAACATGGAGAAAAAGGCACTCGAGGTTTCTCTCCTCTTGGAAGGTGAGTCTTAGGATCGCTAGACAGGTTAAGTACGCTTCCCCTGCGAGTTGGAGCTAGATCTCATTGCTAGTAGGCTCGAACTCGACTCACTTTGTGATGAGAGATCGTCCACTAGTTGAACCTTGAACCACTTTGTTTGCTTCCGCTATAGATCTAGTGGCCACCAGGTTCACCATCAGATCCACCATTTGATACGGTGGGGTGGGGACCTCACACCTGGTATCAGAGCTTAGGTTAGGCTGAGAAATAAAGCTGTATTGTTTGAATATTTAAAAGGAACTGAAAGTATATAGATATCTGATCCGAATTCCTTGCATTGGTGTTGCAGGAAGAGCGCGTGCTAGAATATCGGAAGTTCCAATGTTTGAGCTTATTTATGAGCAAGCTCGATGTTCCCCAGTTTACCAATTCAGAGCGAGATGTTATGGAGATACTGATGAAGGCTCATACGCCACACTCCACTCGCATCGATAGAGGATGGGGAGTTGATTGAACACTTGCAGGTGGGGTTTACTACATCAACGCTTGGAAGCTAGGATGCCTGGCTAACGATTTGAAGAAGATACGTTGGGGAGAAGAGTTGAGGGTGGTGGAGTTATTCTACTTGCTGCCTACCCGATTGAACCTGACTGTCTCAGGTGACACCAATCAAACCATCAACGATTGGCTCTTGGAAAAGGTCACCGATGTGATCCCAGCGAACAAAGTCAGAACTTTTGGAGTACCAAAAGAAGAATCCCGGCTTGATATCTTAGTTTATTATCCACTCAAGGATGAGTACAGGAACTACTTCACGAACAAAGTAGTGCACCATGTGAACACAATCTCCTAGGCATATCTTATACGCAATCCAAAAAGCCATGTAATAAATTGATCATCAGTTATCCTAAACCTTGAGGGGTTTGGATTGTAATAAAATTTCATCAAATAAAGTGCTTTTTTTGTCTGAATCTCTGTCTCTTGATGAAGTGGAATCTTGAATTTTATTTAATGTCTCGTGTCTATTTTGAAATCCAAGTAATGGTATCAAGAATCTCGTATAACCCATGTAGGCACCGCCTGTTGCTCTATACTTGGCAGCGCAAGAGAAGAAGCTTCTCCTTAAGCAAGCCCAACCTCCGATCTTTAAGGGCGAGGGGGAAAATGTGGAGAGAGATGAGGAAGTGTGGATGGAAGCCATGGACAACTACTTTGAAGCTGAAGGAACCCAACCCGTAAATCAGACCATGCTTGCGATGTTCAGCTTGACTGGCGGTGCCAAGATATGGTGGAAGCAACATTGTAGGGACCTGGATATTAAGGGATATTCCCAATCTTGGTAAGACATCAAAGCTGCGATAATGGGGCGTTATTTACCACCTGCCTATGAACCTTGATGATGAATAAATTCTTTTCACTTAGGCAGTTGACCTCATCTGTAGAAGAATATTATGCAAAGTTTGTCACTCTTTGGAGATATGCTCCTAAGATGACCTTGGAACAACAGGTGACGAGGTTCTACCAAGGGCTAATTGACCCTTTGAATACTCGGTTGGAAGCTCTCAGGCCGACAACACTACAGGATTCCTTGTTGAGGGCCAAACCTTTAGCTTTTGAAGTACAAAAGGTTAATCAGAACAGGAGGAATCATTGGGCAAAGAGGGCAAGGACAACTGCTTGGAATAACAGACCAGCCAACCAAGCATATGACCAGCGCCCTATTGTGGCTACCACCACAACCATGGAGTTCCCTGATGTTCGATGCTATGGTTGCGGCAAATATGGACATTACAGATCCAAGTGCCCCAGGAACACCCAGGCAACCAATGCCGATGCCATACCCTTGAATACCCATGGGCATGGCCAAGCGGATGGAAGAGGAGGACATGGAAGGATGAACAGAGGACAAGGGTGTGGAGCTACCGCTAGAGTGAATGCCGCCGTGGTACAACCAATTGTGGGTGACGAAGCAGTGGAGAGAGCAACCCTACATGCTGCAATTGACAATCCCAATGGTTGCGAGCAATACACAGTCATTCATAGGCCATGATCTCTCAGAGGTGAACAAGTTAACTTCCTTATAGATTGTGGTAGTACTCTTTCATTTCTTTCACCTAGATACATGAGGAAGCTAAAGCTAGATAAGTATCCAACAAGCAAGCTAGTTGTAGAGTTAGCGAATGGCAAGGAAATAGTATCTCAACATTCTGCAGGAAAATCGACTTTGATTTAGGGGGACACCCAACTTCTGCCCAATTTCGAACCCTACCCTTAGGATTCTTTGATGGGATACTAGGGATGGATTGGCTTAAGAAAAATAGGTCCCATATCCATTGTGCACAAGGGAACTTTACCTTTACAGATAACTTGGGTAATGAATACTTAATTCAGGGGGAAAATGGGAGACCTAGGGCTACTCTAGTTAAGGCCAACGGACTTTTGAAGGGACTAAGAAAGGGACAACAAATTTATACGGTAAAGCTCAACAAGGTGGACCAATCAGATACCTCACTTTGACCAAACTGGTTGAGAGAGTATGATGATGTATTCCCTGAAGACCTTATGAATCTTCCGCCACATAGAGAGGTAGATCATGAGATTGAGACTATCCCTGGATGTGAACCTATCTCAAAAAGACCTTATAAAATGTCACTTCGAACTCAAGGAACAACTTAGGCAACTCATTGAGCAAGGATTCATTCGACCCAATACTTCTCCTTGGGGTGCACCAGTTCTTTTTCAGAAGAAGAAGGATGGAACCTTAAGGTTATGCATAGACTACCGTGGACTAAACCAGGTAACTGTCAAGAACAAGTATCCAATTCTAAGGATTGACGAACTCTTGGACAGGCTCCACGGTGCCAAAATGTTTACAAAGATTGATCTAAGGTCAGGATATTACCAAATTAGGATCAAGGAATCAGATATTCCAAAGACGGATTTCAACACTAGGTATGGACACTACGAATTCACAGTAATGTCTTTTGGTCTAACAAATGCTCCTGCAAGCTTCAATCGACTTATGCAGGATATTTTCAGACCTTACCTGGATGGTTTTGTCTTGGTTTTCTTTGATGACATTCTGACCTATTCTAAGAACGAGGCAGATCACGAAGAACATGTTCGCAAATTACTTGATCTTATTCGGGAACACCAACTTTACGCTAAAGAGAACAAGTGCACCTTTTGCTCACCAAAGGTCAATTATCTTGGATTTGTCATATCGGCTGAAGGGATTTCAGTGGACACAGACAAAGTCAAGGACATTGTTGATTGGCCTCAACCATCCACCGTCCAGCGAAGTAAGAGGATTTCTTGGAATAACGGGATGGTACAGGACTTTTGTCAAGGATTATGCACGTATCGCTGCACCTTTGACGGAACTCTTGAAGAAAGGGATGAGGATCGAATGGAGGACCGATCACGAGTCTAGCTTTGCTAAGCTAAAAGAATTCTTGATCTCAGCTCCTATTTTAAAACTTCCAGACTTCAGTAAAGAATTTGAAGTAGTGACAGATGCTAGAAAATTTTCTCTAGGCGGAGTTCTTACTCAAGAAGGAAGACTAGTGGTGTATACTTCGCGAAAGCTTAGGGATCACGAGAAGAATTATCCTACTCATGATTTGGAACTTTTAGCGGTTATACATGTGCTGAAGTTATGGAGACATTATCTTCTCGGACGCAAGTTTCAGCTGGTTACAGACCACAAGAGCGTAAAATGGATTTTTACTCAACCTATTCTCAATATGCGACAACGACGATGGATAGAGCTATTACAGGAATATGACCTTGACATAAAGTATAGACCAGGGAAGGAAAATGCAGTTGCAGATGGTCTTAGCCGAAAATCCTTTCTCGGAGCTATCTCTATTCCAAATAACCCTATCTGGGATAGAATCAAAGAAGCATCCTTGGTAGATCCATAGTACCAACGTATAGTATCATTAGTTCAACAGAATAAGATGCCTGAAGCTAAAGATTACTCTCTTATGGGAGGATGTCTTTACTAGAGACATAGACTCTGTGTACCCAGAGACCCAGCTCTAAAGAAGGCTATTCTGTATGAAGCACATGATAGCCCTACATCTGGACATCCAGGTTATGCTAAAAATCTTCATGCTGTCAGGAGGAGTTATTTTTGGTCTGGAATGAAAGGAGACATACTTCGCTATGTGAGGCAATGTCTTTCTTGTCAACGGATAAAGGCCAAAAGGATCAAGTTACCAGGGTAACTTCAACCTCTTGACATACCCCAGATGAAATGGGAATGCATTAATTAGTATGGATTTTGTTACAGGGTTACCTTCTACAGGAGGTTATGATTCTGTTTCATGGTTGTTGATATGCTCACAAAAGTGGCTCATCTAATACCCGTAAAGACAACCTTTACTGCTTCAGATGTTAGCCGGGTATTCATCAAGGAGATTTTTAGGCTACATGGTCTACCCAAGCGTATCGTTAGTGATAGAGATGCCAAGTTTAAATCAAAATTTTGGACTTCTCTTTTCCAATCTATTGGGTCACAATTAGCCTTCAACACAACGTATCATCCGTAGACATTCTCAGAGCCTATTGTTCGCAAGAACCAAAGAAGTGGTTACAATATCTACCATTGGTGGAGTATGCTTATAATTCTTCCAAACACAGAAGCATTGGAATGTCACCTTTCAAAGCTCTTTATGGACAGGACTATTTAGCACCACTGAACTTCTCAGATCCAACCATCAGGGTAGAAGCCTCTAGGAAGATGTTAGAAGATATGGAAGCTCAGACTAGAGCTATTCGCCAGGACATTCAGGAAACTCAGGATAGGCAAAATCACTATGCAGATAAGAACCGTTCGAAAAGAACTTCAAAGAAGGGGACAAGGTTTTTCTGCGAGTCCAACCAAAGAAAATCAACTTATCACTAGGCAGATATAAGAAGCTAAGCCCAAGGTATTGTGGACCATTCGAGATTGTTAAGGTTGTAAGTGACCATGCCTACAAGCTAAAGTTACCTACAAACTTGAAGGTTCATGATGTGTTCCACGTCAGCTTACTCAAACCCTATATTCGTAATCCTGATCAATTCTTGGACTGAGATCAGATAGTCATGCCAACACAAGGAGTTCTCGAGCTCCAACCTGACTATGTACTTAAAACAAGGGAAAGGAATTTACGCAACAGAACTATCACGGAGCATCTAGCAAAGTGGAAGGATTATCCTGAAGAAGATGCAACTTGGGAGGAGAAACCAACGCTCATAAAGGATTACCCAAACACATTCTTGAGATGAGGACATCTCAATTTTTTCACGTTGGGGAGGTTGTAAGGTCTCCGACCCCGATAAAAAAGAGCACCCTTGTACCATGAAATGAACATAATGGAAAAAGTTACTATTTTTATCAGTTTTCCAAATTCTGTCACAATGCCATGATGTTTAGAATGTTTTAAAGCTTCGAAATGTGAATTAAAATAATTTTTGTAAAAAAAATTCCAAAAATAGTAAGTTTTTGGTCACCCGACCCATCCAGTTTTGAACGTCTCGAAAAACTGCACCCGTACCTCGAATTTGAAAAAATGCATTTTTGGACCCCGGGGGCTGCTAAATATGGCATGTACTCGGACCATTACGCCTTAGTTAGAGTTTAGTATAGCAATTTACGGCATTAAAATCCGACTCGTATGACCCGTTTTAGCCAAAAATCGATTTTTCCAAAAATTGAGCGGGGAGGCACTGGAGCCCGAGGCTGAGCAGGCTCCAGGCCACTCCGGGTCAGCTTTAGCAGCTAGGGGGCGCCTTTTGTCCTTGTGGGAGTCTTGGGAGAGTTTCCAAGCTTGCAACTAAGTGTGAAAGCTAGTTAACGAAGCCAACTGGTCACTTGGTGGGTAGGAGACTGGACTTGCCATGCTTAACTGGAGTAGCTCCCACATGCAAATAGCAAGCAGGGTCGATTTTCAGCTTGAGGAGGCCTATTTAAAGGTGTGCTCACACACACAGTTTTTGAAGGAGAAGCAAGGAGGGAGGTGCTGTCAAAATTCTCATCTTGAGGATTCATTGGATCAAAAAAATCAGAGGATTCTCAGCCCCTAATCATGGTAATTATGGTTTAATTCCGGCTCTTCTTAATTCTCATCATTATTCTCCCAAATTCTTCGTCTACTATGCCTACTTTTAGCTATAATTCCCAATAGCTGCTCTCTAAGTTTACATAGCTATACTCCATTACATAATCATCATTCAATTAGCTAATTTATGCAGCTATTCATCATTCTTAATCAATGATTAATACATGATTAGGAAAGATTCTTTCTCTAAGCAGCATAGTTAATAAATTCTCAGCCGCCGGTACTAATGTAGATTTGATGAAATTCATTCTTTTACCATTCAATAGTATTGTAATTAAATAAGACTCAATCTTCTCTCCCATTAAGATATGATTAAGGCTAAAATTAAACCGTCATTAGGCCAATAAGAAGAGAATCTTCTATCACACAGGCCTGCGGTAATTCTGCATCTTCAAATCGCACTAGGAAAGTGATTGAGCTTGCTTACTTCATCTCTCTTGTAAATCAATTAGTAAAATTTTGAATTTCTTAATCATCTAAGCCAAGTGATTAACTTTAGAGCCAGTTCCCATAGGGCAAGTAAAGAACTACCTATAAAATTGCCAGGTCTCGAAGGAAAAGTCTAATCTCTTGCATAAGGAGGATTCTTTAATGATTCTAATCTGCCATTTGGTTTGTTATGATGTTCTCGGCCTTTAGCTCTTTTCTTCAAGTTTATCATTTAAAGTAGTGAGTATAAAATGGCCCCGGTTAAGAGAACTCGCTTCGGTGGTGCCCACGACCGCGAGGCAGGAACGAGCAATGTGAATGGAAAGGGAAAAGCTCCCATGGACGAACAAGCACCGACCATCTCACGAGCCATTGGCGAAGAAATGGAAAAGGTAGGTCACAATTTTATTTAGTTGTTTAATTAACATTGCACACGTTTATCTAGGAAAGAACATATCCCCAAACATGTTGGAGAAATCCGACGGAAATCTCGGCATTTGAATTCATTGTACATTTAAGTCTAAGGTAGGAAAGAAATGATTGATGGATATACTGTTTGCAATAGGAAAGAATGTCTGCTAGGGAAAATTTAGCTCGACATGTTCATTCTATTTCCAATGTTGAATTAGTCCTGATCCCCCTACTGATCACACGGGGCAGAGTTCCTCCTTAAGGGATCTTGAATCCACGACTTGCTTTCTATGCGGTGGATAGCCACGACTTGCTTTCTATGCGGTGGGAACCCACGTCTTGCTTTCTATGCGGTGGGAGTGTCCATGTCGTGCTTTCTATGCGGTGGACATACCTAGTTGTATGGGCAGCTAGGTGACAACGGGAGGAGTAAACTCTCGCTGGAGGGGGGATGTTGTACCTCCAAAACATTGGAATTTTAATGAATAAGTTTGAGTAGAATTTTTACTAGAATACTGTCTTGGTGTCGCTTTGCAATACTGATTGAAGGGCTGTCTTAATGAACATTGTGATTCGGAATTTAATCAAGGAATGTTTATGTTGAACAATCATTGTGGTAGTAATTAGGACACACAAGGAAGTGTGAGTGGGGGGGTGGAAAGTGGGGGCTTGGCTGAGGTTTCCAAGGCCTATGAGAAGGGTGGTCCCGATTGGTCGGGAACTCTCTGTCCCCATAGCGTCTAAAGCGATACTAGTAATACTCATTGCCCCTAGAGCGGCGAAGTCTCAAGTGTACGTGCCTCTGAAACATGGGAAAAAAGGCACTCGAGGTTTCTCTCCTCTTGGAAGGTGAGTCTTAGGATCGTTAGATAGGTTAAGTACGCTTTCCCTGCGAGGTGGAGCTAGATCTCATTGCTAGTAGGCTCGAACTCGACTCACTTTGTGATGAGAGATCGTCCGCTAGTTGAACCTTGCACCACTTTGTTTGCTTCCGCTATAGATCTAGTGGCCACCAGGTTCACCATCAGATCCACCGTTTGATACGGTGGGGTGGGGACCTCACAAGATGCCAGATAGCACATTCTCCAATGCAGCCAAGTGGCCTTAGACCCGACCCCCGGAAAAACTTCAAATGATCATATCTTGCAAACCATGGCTCCGATCTGCAATCCGAAAAGACAGGTAGGCTCCATGAATAGAGATTTACACATCTATACCTCAAGTTCACTTTGATCACCTGTCCCCAGCTGCCCTATCCAACAAGAATCTGCAAACCACCAAGCTTGCTTCAACCTTCAATAACTTGGGCTTCGTAGCTCGGTTTGATGAGCTGTCTGGACCTACTCCTTCAGCACTTCAAGCTCTTCATTTCTGGACCCAAAGGCTGCACTTTGCGTCTCTTTCACCTGCTACCCTAATTAGCCCCTTATGGAGCCTTCCCTGGCCGATAAGCCGTATCATGCATACACTTTTGCTGCTACCTGCCATCCCAAGATTTTCCTAGCTGTTCCATCGCTTTGCCATGCTTCTGCTTGCCTGCATATATCTACCCATGCCATCTTCTAGAGTCGACACACTTTGGTTGCACCATCGTGTCCTCCCATGCCACAGGAGAGCCGGGATTGGGATAAATCACATGATATCAAGCATGGCCATGCAAGACAACTAGAGACCAACCACTGCCAACATACACCCTATGATAGTAGTGTTGCATGGACATATGCACCACCAATACATTATCCCATTCCCCCCTCTACTTCGGAGTACCCACATCATCCCCACCACCCCTTTTCCACTCTCACCCGCCAACCAACTTATGTCCCTAACCCTGTGCAGCCCATGCTGCTTGTCTCACGTCACACACTCCAAAGTAGTACTGCATCGATAGTGCCCGCCGCCCACAATCTGCTTTGTTATTTTTAGAAGCTTTAAGAAAAGAAAACAAGGGGTGGTGTTGCATGTGATGCATGCATGTTCCTAGAATCACTCTTCAATTGGTGGCTACACACATCATCTCTATTTTCTTTTTCGAAAACCTCCACACACATATCTACTAGCGACTCTCGCTTCTCTTGGAAGTTGGTGGTGAGCGTAGTGGGCCAGAACCAATCCACGTGTTCTGTATCAAAACATTCTCTGTTCTTGAGATGTGTATACCATCCGTGCTTGGGCTATGTGCCGGTGCCTCCACTAGCAAATTGACCGCTTGAACCCCATAACAGTGGGTTGTTCAATTGATTAAAATGAATCCATGAATTTGAATTCGATCTGTTCAAATTGTATGGTTCACACTATTCACCACACTCCTAATGATGGCGTTCACTAGATCTACGACAACACCCACCGCGTCCCACTACTAAGCAGTTGCCGCTCTTGTCGCTTTAGTTACCCTCTCCAATTACCACGACAACACACTGCAAGGGATCCCTTGGCGTTATAGGACATCCAGACTTCAATCTGGAAGAAATACGCGATTGGCACCAAAATTTACTCAGGCATTCAAGTTGTCCGCACGTTTTCTGACGGTCGCACCACCACCGACTATCTTGTCCCTAATACCCTACGCACATGGCATGAGTACGTCGAAGCCCAACCAAAATTCTGTGGTGCTCCATATTTTGACACCCCCACCCATGCAACATCGAGTGGGCTCGTGCGAAGCTTCGCACTGGCGAAATCCGCGTTCCTCACATCATACTTTACATTAATGCCTACGATTTTTTGCGTTCACCTTCTGTCGAAACCACACGCGCTCGTAAGGTAATACTCTTGAACCAAGCTTGGGGATGTTTTCCTATCACTATGTTTTGCGTGTGGGACCACACGATCAAAAAGAATGTCTGCTATGCTTTTTGATCTGTACCACCTAATATCTTTCACTTGGTTTTTGGCACATTACTCGATCATAATCCCCACCACAATGTTGTTATGTACGACACATTCCATAAACCTTGCATGACCTTCGACTTTCGAGAATTTTTTTTTGACACGAACTGGGATTACCACTCCCCGTACTACTCCGATCACCTTACCAAAGAGAAAGCTGAAATCCACGACTGTGAAGATGTTCCTCCCACTAACCTCACATGGTCTAACCAATGGTATGGTAACCGCAAAACTTATTTCTCCCGCTTGGAATACGGCCCTTGGCTCTCACGCGACCCTCAAAACACCCGACCCGAATGGAAGGCCATGACCCCCCTCGCCGCCGGATACAATTGGGAAGCTGATCCCCTTCGCATTTACGGTGAATCCAAACTTGTGTCAAACCAACCTATGTAAATAGTTGGCAGGCTCCTTGCATTTTTTTTAGTTATTTGTTTTCAACACACCGAGCATATCGCCTTTTTCTTAATTTTTTTAAAATGTGTCCTTTATTTTAACCAACCACTAGCATCTTTTAAACTGTTTACTTTGAGTCATGTTTCTTCTCATAAATTTTGTCCCCCCCCCCCCCCCCCCCCCCAAAAAAAAAAAAAAACGACCCCTTGCCATAGCTAACTCAATATACATACTATGCAATTGCAACTCTTCACCCCTTCCCCTCTTACTTAGTTGCACAACACACAATTGGTCACAATACTGATTTATTTTGGTTATGATAAACAAGTTAACTTACAAGGGATAAATAAACTTTTACCAACTCCTTTATTTTGTTTGTCTCAAATTTGTATGCTTGTAGTTTGCCATCCTGTCCATATACGTAATATACGTACGTAATCACATCACACTTTAAACACACACATACCCATAAATATTTCACTTCAGAAAACGACACTACAATGATCTAAATCGTCTTTGTAAATCAAATTCCACTCAGGATTATCATGTTGTACCACCCATGTGCATAGCCCACACAAGTAGAAGCCCGCCGCATTTCATAAAACACTCCGTGTTAACCACGTTTTAATACAACTTTACCTTAACGATCTTGCCATTTTAAAAAAATTCTTATATAGCTATGCGAGCGATTCCCTACTGTCAACAAGCAACAACATTTTAGAACTATCCCTTTTCAGTGATGTACTCTAATGGACTCTACACTTTGTAGTTGTCTTCCATGTTATAGTATTGAAGTTATTATTGCATCTTGCTTAATCTAGCTTCTATATGACCCGTCTCCTGTTACTTTTGTTACTCCTTTGTCAATAGCTACCTTTTCGTGCAGGATACTTATTCCTGTGCATGACTTTGATGCCAACCCCTTTTGCATTATGTGCTTAATTTTAACGTGTTTTGAATATGTCCTCATTAACCGTCAAATAACTGTGTTTGGAATATGTCCTCATTAACCGTCAAATAACTGTGTCTTTACTCACATACACCATTGACTTTGTGCCCTAATTTTGCACTTACCTCTTTGGTCTTCTAGCTCCTTACCGACGGTTATGTAGGTAAATCATCATATTTAGAAATGCCACTCACTGTTCTCTACATACACCACCATAATGAGGGTGTCTATCTTATACCCACTACTCGTCCTAGTTTCCATTATTCTATCCAATCCTTGTTTTCACATCATGAGCTAATATCATAGGTAAATCTTTGCTTCTCTCACACATAAATTTTTCTCAAATACACTGTGAGCAAATCTAACTCAAACAATGTAAGATCCCACTTCCACTTCACGCACTTCACTTATTCGAGGATGCTTCCCATTTTCTTTGAAAATGTTCTCATGACTTTCTTAGGACCTACTTACTTAATACTCTATCTCCATTGGTTGATCTATATTTCCTAATTTGTCGATCACTAGTTTGTTGATAATCCTAAGTATGCATATTTCACTAATAAGTAGGATAATTTGTCATGAGGCTCACTCCTCCTACTCTAAATCCTCTTCTTTTATTTTTACAGTGTTAATTATCACATTCAGGTGATATTCCACTAACACTATTCTAACAGATTATCGGCTGGCATTCTTTGTGTATCCATCCACTATCTAACCTAATCTTTTACTAAGCACTTCATTTGTTAAGTATGTTAACTCTCTTGTCTACAACTGCGACAACCTGTGGATATGTCTACTACTCCCATTTTTTTTTTAAAAAAAAGTTATTTTTCTGCATTGACTTGTCAACACTGCTATGGTCAGGGCTAAGGTAGCACGGCAAATTGGTGTAGATTCGCCGATTTAGGCTACACCGACCACAAAATCATGCTGTAGTGACTGGCCACCACTACAACTGGTATGATTTTGTTACTTGGATATACAAAATATAGGATATTTAGATTTTGGATTTGAAATGGGTATATGTTGGCAGATATTTGGATTTGGACTTGGATTGGAATTGGTCTATGATGCTTTTATGTCACGATAGTATTTATGAAAGTGAACTTGAGATTGATGAGAATAGATTATTGAATGATGAGTGTGACCAATGATATCCTGATTCTTCAGGGTATGACATATACTGCTTATTCTAGTGGTATGGGACACTAGAATAGGTAGTATGTGGATGATGGCAGGCATAAGCAATGTTATTTAGTTTAATAAATTTTTCTTTTACTATGTGATATTCTGACATAGAATACTAATCACTGTTTTTTGACAAGTATCGTTTGCAGATTCATACTTTGCAACTGAGGAGAATTGCTTTCTAAACGGAGAGGTATGTTATGGAATTGATATTTTACCACTTATTGTAGCTGACAAGTGGAAAAGGTTTGACCGACCTAGGCCTATGCGAATGGATATGTATATCATGTACATTTTATTATTCAAGTGCTCTTTTATGAGCTTTGACCATTTATGATCGGTCAGCCAGTTTGTACTCAATTTGACCATTCAAGAAATCTATAAATGAAATACGTGCAAGAGGGAAATGGTCACTCTTGCATGGGGGGAGATTGCACCCAGTGCTCGTGTCTATTCTTCTCTCCTTTCCTCTCTTCTTTCTTGCCGTGCCAGTGTAGCACTCCACTCTAGGAGGTGCATCCGCACGTACCCTCTCACTCTCTTCCGCTTTTGTCTCTCTTTGTCGTGTGCAATCTCGATTATGGTTATGCAATTTGTCAGGTATGCAAATTCACCGGTAGCATGTCATTCTCGATATTTTGCAGGGCCACCGCGTTCTCTATTTGTAGCACTGTGTGGGTACCCCTTGAGCCCCCTTCTTTCTCTTCAGCCTCTGCTCTTCGGTCTCTCCTAGATGTTTGGAG
The DNA here is from genome assembly GCF_014529385.1 of Adiantum capillus-veneris. NCBI lineage: Eukaryota > Viridiplantae > Streptophyta > Polypodiopsida > Polypodiales > Pteridaceae > Adiantum > Adiantum capillus-veneris. Next base: position 92,633,066 of record NC_140941.1, on the reverse strand, counting down.
ACCATTTTTGGAGTCCAAGCTTGCACGCATCTTTTGTAAGTACACTCTGACTTGTCACAAAATTTTCTACCAAATTTAAAAGTATTACCAATAAAATTAATGTTTTTTGTTTTGTAGCAATGAGTTATGGGTAGGAAAGCAATAGAAGTAGAGGAACAATATGCTCATCAATATAACACCATGTAGATTCTTCTTAAGCAGCTCTAGAGAGAGGGCCATGAGGTCAATTGGGATGCCATCTCTATAGTGAGCACTTAAAAAATAGAGAGCCCATTTCTAAAAGTAGATCTAAAAGGTATGGATATCCCCTAAGGTTGTGGGAAAAAACTCTAAAGGTTGTGCGACCAATATGCACCGTGAGATCTGGTAAATAATTTGAAAGCACAGATCTTGTCTCACTGTGCATTTGTTGAGAGCCATTGATCTTCTTGATGATCCAATGATGGATTTGAAGCCTAGAACCTAAAGGACATTAAATGCACAAAATATATTAATAATAAGAATCAAAAACTAGTATCCATAACGTACTTCACGGTTCAAAAAGAAATTATCCTCCCTTGCGACTTAAGGATATATAAGACAACTTTTTGAACTCAAGGACATTAGTGTCAAGAAATTTCAAAAGTGTGTTCTAATGCAAAACATACTGTTGGAATTAGGGTTGCAGAGAAACACACATAGCTTGGAGAAGATGAAGGAAGCTTAAGGCACACAATAGAGAGTGTGTTACTTAGTGTGAAATGGAAAGATAGATAGCTCTAGAGTGATGGGCGTATATACAATGCAAGGGGGAAAAAACCTCCTAAAGAGGGAAAAACTGACCCGGCGGTCCTAGTGTGTTCACACACATCACTACCACATGTGTATGGTAACAAATCCCCCCTGGAGTAATGCGGTGAACGAGAGCTGGTGCATGAGTAAAGGGAAGTGCCATGCCCTGAGGACATGAGTCAGTCCACAAAGGGGAGTAATCCCACTTTGCGAAAAGCTTCGAGCTTCACATGAGACAATGCCTTTGTGAAAAGATCTGCAAGGTTTTCCTGTGTTGGCACATAAGCCAAGCTGATCCCTCTTGCTGAGAGCCTCTCCCTGACATAGTGGTCATGCAACTCAATGTGCTTTGTGCGAGCATGAAAAATTGGGTTCCTCGCAACTGCCAATGCACTCTGATTATTAGTGTAGATGGTGTTGACAATGTCCTGTCCAACACCCAGATAATCCATAAGGCGTCTGAGCCATACACACTCAACCGTAGCTATGAAGACTTCTGCCCTGTACTCAGCCTCACAACTCGAAGTAGCCATAGTAGGTTGCTTCTTGCTCAACCATGATATACATGAACTGCCAAGCATGAAACAAAAACCACTTGTGGACACTCGCGTGTCACAACAACCAGCCCAATCTGAGGCGGAAAAAGCATGTAAGTCTGGCGGCAATGATCCCCCCTTGGGGTAAAACAAGCCAAGATGTAAAGTGCCACTCAGGTAGCAAAAAATACTCTTGACAGCCTGCCAATGCTTAGACCCTGCGCTATGCATAAACATTAGGGCCAATTTGGATGAGAAAAGGGTTGTGTAAGGATATAAAAATGGGCAACCTAAAAAATAACATGAAGATCTTACCAAAACTATTCAACATGGGTACTCATTGGATAGAGCTCATCAAGCGCCACCCATGGACTAGTTGAGCACTAAATTCGGAGTTCATATGCAGAAGTTATGGCTAAAATAGTGGAAAATATTCCAAAAGCAAGTGAAGGAGATCTTGATACGTGTACAAAAGTGCCATACTTTTGGAAATGTGGCTCCTCCTTGAACCTTAGATCAAGAATAGAGAAACCCTAAACAACCCTTATTTCATCCAAATTGGCACTAATGTCTGCTAATCTGTGAGACTGCAAACTGAATATCTGGCCTCGTGTTGCATACATAAATGAGGCATCCAACAACAGTTTGGTAAAGAGTGACATTAGCAGGATCACCAGCATCATGAAGACTCAATTTTAAACCTGTTTCCATGGGAGTGGCAATAGGTTTGCAATCCTCAAGTCCAAACTTACATAGCAATGTCTCTATGCAACTTTTTTGACACAAGGCAATACCACCATCACACTGCTTAAACTGTATATCCAAATAATGATGCAACAGCCCCAAATCTTTCATCTTGAAAGTAGCATTCAAATCAGACTTAAATTCAGCAATATGTCTCTCATTTGGTCCAATGATCAACAAATCATCTACATAAAGAACCACAATGAGAAGTACATCACCCTCACGCTTTACATACAATGTGCTTTCTGTTGGATTGTTACGAAACCCTTGTTTGAACAAATGAGTGTTAGCTTTCTCATACCAAGCACGAGGAGATTGCTTCAACCCATACAAATCCTTGTTACATTTGCACACTTTGTCCTCTTGTCCTTTCCTGACAAAACGGTGAGACTGCGTTACATAAAAATCCTTAAATATGTCACCATTCAAGAAAGCAGTAACAATGTCTGATTGATGTACATACCAACCAAAATGAGCTGCCAATGCACATAGAAAACGCACAGTAGTCATACGACAAGTGGGAGAAAAAGTCTCTTCATAATCTATGCCTTTTTGCTGTGCATAACCCTTTGCAACAAGTCGAGCCTTATGGCAATTGATCTCACCATTCGGCTTGCGTTTCAACTTGTAAACCCACTTCGTACCAATGGCCTTTTTGCCAGGAGGAAAATCACATAAAGTCCATGTGTCATTTTCTATAAGTGCATCATATTCTGATTGCATGGCAACCCTCTAATTTTCTGAATTATGTGCTTCATCAAAAGAGAGAGGCTCCTCAACATCATGTGAGCTAGACACAGGCAAAGCATAACAATTTGATGGATAAGATGGATGGGGAGAGCCTGAACGAGTACGACTAGACAAAAGTGCATCCAATTTACTGTCACGCAAAGTGTGCATCAGCCATTTCGGCATACCTCTAGCCTGCTCATTTTCAGCCCTTTCCTCATCAAGTACATCATGTACATCTGCATCAGTAATAGGCTGATCTGTGACATTTTTAGAAACCCCCATAGGCTGAACATTTGCCTCATTGGAACTTACATTCGTATTTCCACCACTGAAAAGAGGCAACAAAGTGTCATAAATGTCTTGTGAGCTTACATTACTATCTCTAGTACATGACAGCAAGGGCTGAAAAGAATCTTCCACAAACACTACATCCCGTGAAACCAGAATACGATTTGTTTGCAGATGATACAATCTGTAACCTTTGCTTTCAACACTATAAACAACAAAAATACATTTGACAGCCTTATCATCCAATTTTCTACGCTGTGTTTGTGGCACCAAAGCATATGCCAAACAGCCAAAAACACGCATGTGCTCAATAGAAGGCTTTCTATTATTCCATGCTTCATATGGAGTAATAGACTGCAAAGCTTTTGTAGGACACTTGTTTAGTACATAAGTGGCACACATGATGGCCTCAAGCCAAAAAGAATGCGATGAAGCTTGACTTTTGACCATACATCGTGCCATTTTCGTGAGTGACCTGTTTTTCCTCTTAGCAATACCATTTTGCTGAGGTGTATAAGGCACTGTACATTGGTGTTTTATCCCACGACTAGCCAAAAATGCATTGAATTCATGAGACATATACTCCCCCCCTCGATTGGAACGGAGGGTGCCCATAGTACAATTCGAGACATTTTCAGCCATAGCCAAAAATTGTATGAAGCACGTAAAAACTTCGGACTTCGCTTTAACCCATGCATGCCTAGAGTAATCATCAATGAAAGTCACGAAGTAAAGGTAATTGCCCAAGGACGGAGTTTGCATGGGTCCACAAACATCACTAGGCACAAGCTGGAACCTGCACGTGGCCCGAACTGAACCATCCGTTGGAAACTTAGAACGCTGCATCTTACCCAAAATATAGCCTTCACAAACATGTTTGGCAGGTGCTTCAAGAGGCGGCATATGAGATTTCTGCAACCACATCAAACTGGCAAAATTTAGATGACCAAAACATGCATGCCAAAGTTTTGCATCTGAAATAGCCCTTGAATCTGCAACTCCATTTGCAAAATTTTATCTACACTTGTCATACAAAGTGAGCTTATACAGCCCACGACACAAAAGCCTAGATGCAACGATTTCATCACCAAAACTGAGATCATGACTTGTACATCTGTCATCCACAAATTTGACTACAAGTCCAAGTATAGCAAGTGCAGATACAGACAAAAGATTATTCTTGATTCTAGGTACATAAAGTGCATCAACAAGTGTGAAAGAACTGCCATTAGTTGTAGTAAGAACAATCTTTCTACCTCCCTGAACCAGATAAGAGGCATTGTTGGCACAAGTGACTGAATTCCCATGGGGGACATACTCGAGAGAGGTGAACAATTCACGATGTGAGGTAATGTGCTTTGTAGCACCACTGTCGAAATACCACACATGTGAATCTGCAACAACTGACATGCATGCATCATGGACAACAGGATTGTAAGTGCACTCTGCACTTAAAGCCCATTTTGCATCAACATCAGCATTACAGTCTCCTTTTATAGAAGACTCAACAATGGCTGCATTTGTAGTGGAACCAGCATTTGCAGTGGAACCACCCTCTTTCCTCTTAGCCTCTTTGGACTTTAACTTAGGACACTCCTTGATCAAGTGATCATTAGCTTTACAATAATGGCAACACATCTTCTTTTTGCCCTTATCACCAGAATTTCTAGATGATGTGCTGCCAGTAGAAGCATTGGGAACAGAAGTTTTGCCACTCGCAGCAGAAACATTAGAAGTGGCTGCATTGCTGTTACCACCCTTTCTTTGTGAAGCAATAAAATCTTGTTCAAATATACGCTATCTAGTCCTGTTTTTTTTGGAAAGTGACTCTTGCAACAACAATGTGCATAATGCATCAAACCTAACAACTTTAGGATTTCCTTGGGTCATAAGTCTCCAAGTACTAGCAAAAGTCTGGTAAGAATTTGGTAAGGCATCAAGAACAGTCTGCACAAGGGAACTGTCTGAAATGACTTCACCTACAGAAATAAGTTGCTCATTGATATCCTTGACACTAGCAAGGAAAGTGTCCATATCATCTTCCTCATGCATAATCTTTGACTCCAGCTCTTTACGCAACAAAGCAATTTTAGCCTCATTACGACTTGCATAAAGACCAGCCAAAATATCCCAAGCTTGTTTTGCAAATTTTGCTGAACGGATGTGAGGAAAAATGGTGGGCTTCACAGACAATGCAATGAATGCGTGGTCCTGCGCATCCTTTACATCCCAACAAGCTTGTTCTGCCGTAGGCAAAACAATTCTCATAGCAGGAATAATTGTAGCAAGACCTGCAACATCCTCAGAACCAGGACGTACATCAATGCCTTGCACAATATTCCAGACACCCTTTGACACAAGAACGTGTTGCATCATATAAGCCCATATAGGGTAATTGTCCCCATCCAACCTGTCCTCACTAGTAGCAAACATCTTGAAGCCATCTGTGTTGTTGTCAACCATGGTAAATGCTGCACCTGATCTAAAAACTGCTTGAAAATAAGAGAAATGGAGTAGGAACAACACATGCTATATAGCACAAACTGTAGAAGACTGTAAGGCACCTGTTAGCAGAAAAAGACACTGACAGAAATTCTGCACAAAATGATGAACTTGCATGTGTAGACCTGTCTGTAGTGGAAACGGAGGCCAAAATGAGTCCGAATCAGAAATCTGAGAAGAGTAAGCACTACAAGCTTACCCGAAATATTTGTCGACCTGCGAACGCTCTCCAAACCTCACTCTAATCGGAGAAAGTGAGTAGGCGTGTGCTGGAGCAGCTAGCAACTAAGCCCGGGAGGACGTAACCTGGTATGATACCAATTGTTAGAATTAGGGTTGCAGAGAAACGTTTACACACAGGTTCGATAAGATGAAGGAAGCTTAAGGCACACTATAGAGAGTGTGTTACTTAGTGTGCACTGGAAAGATAGATAGTCGTAGAGTGATGAGCGTATATAAAATGCACAGGGAAAAAAACCTCCTAAAGAGGGAAAAAATGCCCCGGCGTTCCTAGTGTGTTCACACACATCAATACGACATGTGTATTGTAACACATACAACACATGAAGTCTAGCTCTCTTGTGATCCATAGATAACATAGTGATCTAATTCTACTTATTATCCACATTGAGATTTTGCCTTGAATCATGCACAATTATGATGCAACATGCATACAACATGCCTCTTATCAACTACATACAACACGTTCTAGTGTCCCATACCACTAGAATATGTTGTATGCATCATATCTTGACTAATCATAAGTGCTGCTCCATCCTTTCTAACTTCTCAACATATTCCATGTTCAATTTTCATATACATACCCTGGGGGTGTTCTTAGTTGATTAATTACGCATAAGGTGATTAGTCTTATGCCAAATTTTCACTTGAATAGTGCGGCCTAGACCACAAATCTACACAAGGGAGTATGTGTTGTCTAAACTGGAGAATCCGCACAATCAACAAGGACAAGAGAGTGCTACCTAAACTGGAAAATTTTCACATATTATAATGAGAAAATAGTGGGAGAACTTGATTAACTTGGCATGAACAATACTTTTCAAGAGAGAGAATTAGAGAAATTGACAACAGTTGAGGACTGGATTTATGTGGAGCCGCCCCCCTCCAAAAGGCTTTTGTATTATAGATTCTCCCATAAAGAGATACTTGGTACAATACAAGCTTTGTCTTCCTTGAGACCTTTGATGGTGCAATGAAGATAGAGAGCTTCATACACCACTATTATGCCCATAACTTAGCTAAATGAAAACATTAACTTGTCCCCAACCTCAAACACCTTCAAAGGTGGAGAGAGCTAGCAGGGAGTGAGGGAAGGGAAGAGGAAGAAGAAGTAACATACAAGAAAGAAGTAGTGTCCTCTCATAACATTACTCATAGAGCTTAGCCGGGTTATAAAAATTGGCGAGCGAGAATTTCTGAGCAACAAAATAATTGAGCAAGTCCCTTCATCAACTAGCCTATCCATATCACAAGTCTTCCCATGTTCAAGTGTTCAATGTGATTACCAATTGCTAGCTATTTGGGAGCTCTGAAGAATTTCTAAGTCATAAACACTATTGTCACTCTACTTATCAACAAAATCATCAAGAAAGAAGAAAAGTTGTTGCATTCATAACATCTAAAAGTTCATCACATTAAAGAGAGAAATCTATACAATGGAACATGTCCCAACCCTTCAATCATGGAGCAAAAAAAAAAGCCCAACTATCTGCAAGTGTTGAAACCATTTCGTGTCAGCGTGAGAGTACTGTTATGACAGAGCCGTCGATGCTTGTGATAAGTTGAAGGCACCTATGTCTATTGTTCTAGCATTTTCCATGTAAGGACATGGGTCCTATGGGCAAGGCCACCGGCACGGCCGGACAGTGTGTACGCTAGGGGAAAGCTATTTAAGATAGTACGGTTGGGTGGAGACTAGCAAATGTATTACCACCACCCTTTCACTGGTATCAGAGCTATTTTTGGAAAAGGGAAAAGCAGGTTGCATGTGCATGCGACGCACTGCTTCTCTCCCACGTTTCGCAGATAGCGACGTCTCCGTTGTGCAACAAAAAGAAGGCAGGCACAATTTCCTATGTGCGACACACGGACAAATAGCGATAGCCGATTGTGGCCGCCACACCCATGCCCTCCACCAGGGCGGGTGACCAAGGCAAAATCGACCGTCAACTCGACGACACTGAGGCTTCGAAGGCTTCCGTTGGTGTCATTGGCTGCGCGTGTAGGAAGGCCCGCTTAACCCTTGCATGAAGGAGGGTTGAATCCACCCCATGAGGGTAAGAGGCCAACACTTTACCATCAAGCTATTGACTCTTGTTGTGTATAACAAGGAAAGATACCATACTTGTGTTGAAAAGAAAACTAGAAGTAAAGGGAAAGCTTCAAACTTCAAGGAAGTAGTTTCACCCTTCCTTTTTACTTCTCGGAGGAAGGCAAGTTTTCCTCCAAAAGTTCTTTTTTGTTTCAAGGAGGTAGCTTCAAAGTGAACAAAAGCTTTCACTAAAACGACGAGTTTTTGTGAAGAATCAACAAAGGTGTTCGTACAAGGAACCACACGTGAAGCGCTACAATTCCCACAAGGCGAGGTTCGCATGCAACGCAAATCACGGAGCATACAAAAAACAAAAACTTCAATTTCACAAGGTACAAGATGACATTTTTTTTTCTCTCTTTACATTAGTGTGTGTTTACCATGGTCAGTGAGGATATCCCACCTACACACACGTTTGATTTTGAGCACGTAGATCAAAATCAGGGCACCACGGGTACTGCTGACACTGATATGCATGACGATGATGATCTAGGAGATCATGGCCTTGTAGATATGGTTGCTTTCAAGACTTTGGCAAATCACCAAAGCATACTTGAACGCAACCTCTCTGCACTCAATGCAAATGTTACCAATTTACAGAGTTATTTGTGAAATTTATGAATTCACAGATGGCTCAAGGAGCCACAAGTGGCACGGTTCAAGGGAACCAAGCTCGCATGACTCAAGGAGTCCAAGAGACAAGTGCTTCAGAAGATGCAAAAGATAGCAATGCATTACCTAAGAATATCACCATTCGATCTTGAGTTTCACGCGGAAGAGCGTGATCGCAACAAGGATGCGATCAATATGTTCCTACACAAATGGAGTGATATTCATAGATTGAGACACACCCCGGATATAAAGACGGATGTGGAAACAAGTCTATCTCTTAAAGTCAAGGCCTATAAGTGGTGGATGACATTTCCAATAGATGCTCGTCCTCCGTCTTGGGTTGTGTTTCAAGCTTCTTTCTCCAAAGAGTTTTTGGACTCCAATGAAGAAGACAAGAATTGGTTAGCATGGGATGCATGCCGCATGTCTGCCCTCTCTCTCACACAATACCTTTCAACGTATCGAGAAATCATATTAAAACTAGAATGTTTAGATGAATTCCAAAAGATACGGGGTTTTAATAGGGGTCTTGACAAAGACTATCGTCTTCATGTCAAGACCCAACATTCAAAAACTTTGGAAGAAACCATTAGTCATGCCCAAAGTTATGATGATGACCAAGAGAGAAAAGAAAATTTTCCCTACCCTAAGAATAATTTTGCTAAGAGAAATGTGGCTAAGAGCCAATGGCGAGTTAGATCTCCCACACGTTCCAAGATGAATAAGAGACAATCTACCTCTCCACACCCACAAGAGGCTAAGAAGCCTAAGCAATCATGAGATACTCCACGTGCGTCTCTCAGCACTGCTGATTTTGAGAGTGCAAAGAAACACAATTTGTGTTTTAGATGTCTTTTGGACCAACATAACAAGAAATATTGTCCTCTTTTGCAAGGCAAAGAAAAGGCCATGCACACGGTGCAACGCCTCACATTAGATTCATCTCCTAAATATTGTGTTGTAGAGGTTCTTCATATGGAAGAAAAGCACAAGTGTTGTGTGCTTGCTTCAATGTGGCAGCCCACCTTTGGCCCCCATGATTTGTTTCGCATGTATGGCACTATTAACGGACAACGTGTTCGTATTTTAGTGGATATTGGTGCAATTCATAACTTCTTGAACTATAAACTAGTCAAGAAATTGAAGCTTACACAGAATCCCTGCTCTCACAAGTATGTGGTCGAACAGATGTTGGTAGTGATAAAGAAGTATGGGACATGATAGTTCAAGGGGTTGAGCTTATTGTTCAAGATAATACGATGACCCTTGACTTTCAAGTTATGAACATGGACCGTGCTGATGTAGTTTTAGGACAGGAGTGGCTACATGGTTTAGGAAACACATTGCACACTAGTTATGGACACAACTCCTTATCCTTTATGGCCAATGGTAAACATGTGCTTTTGCTTGGTGAGAAAAATATACCATCTACACCTCTTATATGTATAGCCGAGTTTTCTATTTTGCAGAAAGCAGATTTAATAGATGAAGTCCTTTTGTGTTACTGCTTGTCTCCAAGTCTTTTGAATTCTCAAGAGAAAAGTGCGTTGAATTCTAGTAATAGTATACACTGTGCAATGAATTCTAATGATAAACAAAGTGTTAACAAATCTAACGAGAAATATGCTCTCAACTTTAATTTGATAGAGCAACGTGCAACTTTTGTAAAACAAACATTACATGAATTACAAGATTCTCCATCCCATCATAACTCTAGTTTACTTTCTCCTTTTGCACGACAAACGCTGACTCACTTACTCACAAAGTATAGTGATGTATTCTCAAGTAATTTACCGCCGGGTTTAACCCCTACACGCGATGTGCAGCATGGCATAGATGTCTTGTCAGGCACTAAACCGGTGAGAAAACCACCATATCGTATGAGTGCTAAAGAAGCCAAGGAGGTTGAGAGTGAGTTGGTTGACCACCTTGCTCGTGGTTTCATTAGACCCAGCACTTTACTATGCGCATGTGTATAGATTATTGCGGATTAAACGCCATAACCATTAAGAACAAGTATCCTCTACCAAGAGTCAATGAGTTGTTTGATCAAGTCCATGGGGCAAGATACTATACAAAGATAGATATTCGTTCAGGATACCACCAGGTGCGTATGCTTTTGCAAGATATCTCCAAAACTGCCTTTAGAACACGGTTCTGGCATTTTGAATTTTTGGTTATGCCTTTTGGTTTCATCAATGCTCCAGCTACATTTATGACACTCATGGGTAGTGTCTTACGTCCCTATCTTGGAAAATTTGTTGTGGTTTTCCTTGATGACATTCTCATTTACAGTAAGGCTGAAGATAAACACATAGAACACTTACGATTGGTGTTCGAACAGCTACAAGTTCACGCGTTGTATGCTAATAAAAGCAAGTGCGATTTCTTTAAAACAGAGATATATTACCTCGGTCATGTGATCTCTTATTCTGGCATCACAATGGACATTGACAAGGTCGCTGCCATTCTTTGATGGCCACATCCCAACACGGTTGAGGAGCTTCAAATATTTTTTGGCATGGCTGGATTTTATCGATTGTATATCCATGATTATGCCAAAATCGCTGTTCCTATGACGGATCAGCTTAAAGCAAAAGGTAAGACCATCTCAAGGTAGCTATAGCCACTACTCTCATCCTAGTAATCGTTGACACACTTAATCCGTTTGTGGTAGAAACGGATGCTAGTGATAAAGCAATTGGTGCGGTACTTCTCCAAGAGGGAAGACCTATAGCCTTTGAAAGTAAAAAGCTAGATAGAGCTCACCAAAATTATTCTATCTATGAGAGAGATCTCTACGTCATAATTCACGCTTTACGAAAGTGGCGACACTATTTATATGGCCGAGTTTCAAGTAGTTTTTGACCATGAGAGTATCAAATGATTTACTACTCAAACAGACTTGAAGGGCCGTAAAGCTAGTGGGCACAAATCCTTCAAGATTATGATTATAAGCTACAATATTGCAAGGGGCGATATAATGTAGTAGCAGATGCATTAATTCGCATGCCTCACATTAATTCACTTGCTTTCATGGAAATAAAGAGTGGATTTTTGGAGTCATTACGTGGAAAGTGCACAAGATCAATCATATGCTAACGTGTGGAGTTCAGATTTAAAAAGGGATCCCTCACACTCACATGTCTTTGTACAGCCATATCAACATGTCTCTGCACGTGCAGATAAAAACTCCAACACATAGAGCTCCACCCTTACTCACAAAGAGCTTAAGCGATGGAAATTTTTTTCCATTGATGATGGCTACTTACTCCAGAAGGTTAGAGTATGTGTGCCAAAGGACACAGACACTAGGCGCCAAATCTTATTTGAGTTTCATGATAGTCCAAGTGTTGGTCATCCAGGTATTCGTAAGACGTATGCCTTAGTTCGACGGCAATTTTATTGGAAGGCTTACATCATGATGTTCAAGAGTACGTACTAAACTGCCAACAATGCCAAGTTAATAAGGTAGAGCGCCTCAAGGTAGGTGGCCTTTTACATCCTTTAGAGATTCCATAAGGTAAGTGGGAGAGTATCTCTATGGATTTTGTAGTAGGGCTACCTACTACAAATCGTGGCCATGATGCCATATGGGTAATTGTAGACTGTCTCACAAAGATGGGTCGATTCATTCCCACTAAGACTACGGTTAAAACACCAAAATTAGCATGGCTATTTCTAGAGAATATATATAAACTCTACGGTCTTCGAGCTAGTATTATTAGTGATAGAGATCGAAAGTTCGATAATCACTTCTAGAGAGCTGTGTTTCAAAAGTTGGAAACTAAACTTAATCTAAGTACGACTGATCATCCAGAAACGGATGGTCAAACAGAAAGAGTTAATGAAGTGCTAGAGGATATGCTACGAGCGTACGTTAGCAAGAAGAAAACCAATTGGGAAGACGTTCAAAGCATGTGACTACAGGGTTTAGTTCATTTATGCTTTTGTATGGATTTCAACCTATATCAATTGTTACAATGGGGTTGGTTAAGGAGAAGATACAACAAGCGAAGGATTTTCTCCAAGACCATTTTGACATGCTTCGAGTTGCTCGACAAAATGTTAAGCAAGATCAAGATCGATATAAGAAGTACGAAGATGAGCATTTTCGTCTTGCTACTTTCGAAGAAGGAGACAAGGTTTTCCTCAAAGTTCCGGAGCATTCAGAAAGTTTGAAGACGGGAAAAGTTGCTAAACTTTCACCACGCTATTGTGGACCGTTTACCATTCTCAAACGTATAGGTCAAGTGGCCTATAAGTTAGCTATTCCAGAGCACTCACGAGTTCATCCTGTTTTTCCTGTTAGCCGTTTACGAAAATAGCTAGGATAGAATGATAATGTCATTGAAACAGGTGTGTTAGTTGACCTTATCAAACCGCCAAGCATTCCTCATGAGCCCAAAAAGATTTTGGATTCTCATGAGCTTCGCACCAGACATCATGTCAGATGACAGGTGTTGGTAAAATGGCTAGATAGACCTGAAGAAGGTTCTACATGGGAGAATGTCTCTGCACTTAAGAAACGTTTTCCTACATTTTTTTTCGAAGAAGAAAATGATTCTCCAAAGGGGGGGGGGGGGGGGGGGGGGGGGGGGGTAATGTAAGGACATGGGTCCTATGGGCAAGGCCACCGGCACATCCGGACAATGTGTACGCTAGGGGGAGGCTATAAGATAGCACAGTTGGGTGGAGACTAGCACAAGTATTACCACCACCCTTTCATTCCATTTGTATTATCTGCTTGGAATACATTTCCATTTATAGTCTCCAAAATTCTTCCAAGGGCACTTTCCCAACCTATCAAATGACTCCCAAGTGCTTACAACATAGTGTTCTATAGTGGTCTATACCATTACCGTTGGGCTCTAGCACTCACTCTCCTATAGGTAGAAATTCATCAAAGTGTTAAAAGATACCTCAAAGTAGAAGGTGTGCAACCCCAACCAAGGGCCTAAGCATTAGTGAGAAAAATTTAATCAATTAGTAGTTAAGAGTACCTAGCATTTGAGAGCTTTCCTTGTCGTTTGTGGACAAATTGGATTAAATAAGTTTATGAGAGCCCCATCCTATCCAGCTGGCCATCAATTTTAGTAGGAGCTATGGGGGTTGAGCATTGCGGTCTCGTGGAGTGCGTGCAATGGTTACAAGGGCTTGTTGAAGCACTACAATCGCCATAAAGTTTGCAAAAATAAGTAAAACTTCCAGTGCTCCACAATGCTTCACAAAAGACATTGCAAAATTGGCTATATTTGAGCGTCTCCCAACATCCCAAGCATCTTTTACAGAGCATGTCTTGCAACTAGTGTTCATGAAAAATGTGTCTCAGCTTAATATTGTGCCGGTTTCAATTTTAGAAATGTCTGTTGATGAGGGCAAGGAAAAGGATAAAGTCCACCTCAAAATAGAGAAAAATACTCTTAATGTCTGAAAAATAAAACTTCCTCTTGCAAAATCCAAGGAAAGGAATTTTGTATGTTTCAAAAAATGATTTTCCCGAACATTGCCTACATGGGATGCAACTCTAAGTTTAGTGACTTCTTAAGCTAACATATCATTTTAACGCTTGTTTTTTTATAAAGAAACTGCCCTAGGTACAAATACTGCATATGGTGCCGCATGCTACAATATATCCTTGGTCTATTGTTGCTGCAACAACCAGTCCACGCCAGTGCGGATTGGTTGCAGCAGTAAACCATGGACCTATAGAGAAAGGGGCGCAGTCGACAATTTGCGGCAGGGACGAGGGAGATACCTTAGCATGTCAATAGGAAAATTTCTTGCCTTGTTTGATGCGAATCTCCTTTTGTAGAGTGACAATGGATGCAGCAGTAGACCACGGAGCTATAGAGAAAGGGGCGCAGTCGACAATTTGCGGCAGGGACGAGGGAGATACCTTAGCATGCCAATAGGAAAATTTCTTGCCTTGTTTGATGCGAATCACCTTTTGTAGAGTGACAATAGTGTTTCAATTTTTCTCATTGTTGCAACAAGAAATTTTAGAGCGTTGATCTGTGGCAACCAGTGCATGGCAAGGGGTAGAAAGATGTAGCGCCCAGGCTGAGCAACTCTGGTTTGGTGGTGCAGCAGCCCGAGGCAATCGCAAGGTTATGGGCATTGTGCTGATAAGACGGCCCTATAGGGCTAATGTGGGATGGGAAATGGCTAGACAGTCGAAGATGGTAGTACAAGGTGATGTGGTTAGAGAGTCAGCTGCAGTCGAATTCAACGCCATGATCAGTGCCAAGTCTTCCGACATGGTGTCCGCTTTGTTCTACTTGTCAGTTCCCATCTCTCACCCACTGTAACTGTGAGAGGTCATCATCATCTCTTCGGTGAGAGCTGTTGTGTTCACTTCTGGTATCATGTCCACCATCACCACTGCTTCAGTGTTGCCCAACCCAAACTCAGCCTCGTGCCATATGCAGAAACTATCGGTGCCATATGCAGCATTTGCAGCTAGTCATGCTACAATATTAAGAAACTACCGGCACCATATGTAGCATTTACAGCTAGGCATCCTACAATATATCCTTGGTATATTGTTGCAACCGGTCTGCGCCATCGCGGATTGGTTAGAGAAATAGACCAAGGAGCTATAGAGAAAGGGACGCATGCGTCAGTTTGCGGCAGGGACGAGGGAGATAGCTTAGCATGTCATTATCATCATCCTCCTCTTGTGCCTCATAGTTGCAAAAAATGAAAAACTACAGCGACGACAACGACGTCGAGCCTACACCAGCGGTGGGTGGCCAAATGATGGCGACGAAGCTTGAGAAACACGCCGGAAGCGGGCGTTGGCGCATGTCTAGGAGGTCGTCTTCCCAGAGGCTGATTTTCTTGTCTTTGGAGGCGATCTTCTTGCTAAAATGGTAGCCATTGACACGGCAGCAATATTTGGAGGCTCTTGAGGCGGGTGGAAGAAAGACTTACCTGCTACGAGCTCACAGGGCCTCATAATTGTCTCCTCCTTCGGAATGCAGAAAACCCTGCCTTGTTTGATGCGAATCATTATTTGTGTGTGTGTGTGTGTGTGTGTGTGTGTGTGTGAGAGAGAGAGAGAGAGAGAGAGAGAGAGAGAGAGAGAGAGAGAGAGAGAGAGAGAGAGAGAGAGAGAGAGAGAGAGAGAGAGAGAGAGAGAGAGAGAGAGAGAGAGAGAGAGAGAGAGAGAGAGAGAGAGAGAGAGAGAGAGAGAGAGAGAGAGAGAAGAGAGAGAGAGAGAGAGAGAGAGAGAGAGAGAGAGAGAGAGAGAGAGAGAGAGAGAGAGAGAGAGAGAGAGAGAGAGAAGGCGGGTTGGACATTGCAACCTCAACACAGACATTTGAATTGAAAGTGGAAATGAGTCGCCAAGGTTGTGTTGGTTCACTGAACAGGGTGCTTGGGAAGATGGAATTGTAGATACGTATCGTGAAATGGAACTTCAAGCTAGAGGATGTTCTTTCTACTATTTCCAAAACTGGAAAGCGACATCATTTTGGTTGAGTGAAGGACGTACATCATCATAGTGTCATCTGTAAATTGATTTTTGGCTATTGTGAAAAGAGTTACGCTCAGGAAGTGGTTGGTAATTTAAAAAAGAAGCTCTTGCATACTAGATGGCATTCATGTTTGATCTTATTCCATCTTGCCAACTTATGCACCATGGTATGATTAATAATATCACTATCCTATATGGCACTAATTTGTGGCCTTTTACATTTCAATCGTTTTTCACATCATGTTGTGGTCATGCATCTTGTGTGGTTCTTTGAATCATCTCACCTGCTATCCCCTCAAACTAGTAAAGAATTAGATTTTGGATAGACAAAAAAAAGACAGAGAGAGAGAGATGGAGGGAGGGAGATTTCTCCAACAGAAACCCTCACAGAGAGTGAGACACTCACACACACACACACACGCACACGCACACACACACACACACACACACAGAGAGAGAGAGAGAGAGAGAGAGAGAGAGAGAGAGAGAGAGAGAGAGAGAGAGAGAGAGAGAGAGAGAGAGAGAGAGAGAGAGAGAGAGAGAGAGAGAGAGAGAGAGAGAGAGAGAGAGAGAGAGAGAGAGAGAGAGCTTGGAAGTACAACTAAATTTGCACCTCTCTCGTCGTTTATTGTGTGTATGAGTGCCTAGAGAGCAACCACAGAGATCAGGCATGCTTTGGAAGCTGTAAATCTCTGTTACGTGAGCTAGGACTAAAATATTCGTTCAATATTGTCTTGCTCTCTTGGAATTAGATGATTCTCTAGTTGTGTCATGACCTTGGTTGTTTTCATCACAGTGAGAGCACTCACAATATAGGAGCATTTACAAAATTGTTGCTTCATGACTTTATATCTGCATGCAGTAGGCAAATACACCTGAGACTTGGGCCTTTACTATTCAAAAGAACTTTCATTTGGCTATGGGTTGTATCATTTCTATTTACTAATCACGATAGACTTGTTAGGTAAGAAATTCGCACTTCCAAGCTTCTATTAAAGAACGTCGGTATCTGAACATCAACTTTTGATGCAACTTAGCAAAGCAACCGCTAAACATCTACCTGTTTCACATGAGCAAGTGAAAAATTATAGCTCGAGAATCTCGTTGAGATGGTCATGAGGCAGTTGGTATGCTTGAGCTCATCATGCATTCGGCACATCACTTTACAATCGCCACTGCATACGCCATCGATGTAGTTACAGTGGGTGCATACACAGATGCTGCTCTCATTTCCTCCACCATTTCAATGCTGAGCTGGCAAGGGAAATGGAGGGCAGCTCAAGGGTGTTGCATTGCAAAGCTGAGAGGAGAGAGAGAGTGCACTTGTTTTTGCTTGCTTACAAAAGTGGAGTTGTTTCAAGCGTAAGTAAGTTCACAAATAGCATCGTAGGCTTACGAGGTTGTGTGTTGATTTGTTTGCAAAACCTAGGTGCCAAAATTTTGATGGACTACTTTTGAGAGGATATATTCCACATGGAATTAAACTATACATGTTTTGAGTATGAGATTGCTTGTGTCTCGAGTATTCAATTTTCATAATGGTTCTTTTTTTTGCGATTGAGTGTAAGATTTGTGGTAGTGAAAGTAATGTACATGCCATATTTTTTTTTCTTTCACCATTTTTGCTTTTGTATCCATTTGCTCGGATTTGTCTTCGCACGATTTTTTTTTGCTCAGTGATTAGAAACCCCCGCTTAGCATAGCATAGTAGCATAGTAATGGAGATGGATAGCATAGCATTGAAGCATGGTACTCGGTTGGATTTGCATTCCATAGCCAAGAGTTGTTGGTGTAGGCTCTCAACTTCTCAAGCTTGGAGAAAGAGATGGAGTTCTTGCACTTTCACCAAGTGAGAGAGCATGTGAGTATGTGTGAGAGAGAGTATACCCCCAAGCACACCCCCAGCTTGCTTTGGTCAACCCCTCCTTTGTAGCTCATCCTTGAATTTTATTGGACCCCTGCAAGCCTAGTCAATCACAAGCTTAGTGCATATCAAGCAACAAGGGTAGCATTTGGACAAGTTTTCTTCTTATCCCTTTGAGAGAGAGGACTTGATAATTCCTAGATAATTAATTAAATAAACTAACTTCTCATTGGACCCCTTTAGAGGTCAACCAATAAGATTTAGGCACCTTATGAGGGCAACATGGGGAGGATCTTGACATGTGTCCTTGTTGCCTCTTTGGACTTGGCTTGCCTTGAGTGTGTGTGTGTGTGTGTGAGAGTGTGTTCTCTCTCATGTCCCTACTTGTAGGGCTTGCCCCCCCCTTGTGTAGGGATGTTGTTGACTTTTTGGAACACCTCACCCCTTAAGCACCTTAGCCATGAAGCCCCTCAATCACCTTAGTAATAAAACATGATAAGCACCTTAATCATCAAGCACCTCAAGCACCCTAGTCATCAAGCATGACAAGCATCTAAAGCACCTTAGTCATCAAGCACGACAAGCACCTCAAGCTTGGGCTGGGTTCCCACCTCAAGCTTAGCCCTAGCTTGCCTAAGGTCATAGGTCTAGGTAACTTTAACACTAACCTTTGGAGGCCTTTAATGAAGCTAGCCCTAAGTTCTTTCAAGCTCCATTAGCTAGCATTGCTCTTTGATAGACCATCTTCCATTTGGACCCATTGACTTTCCCATTTGGACCCATTGATTTTGGTCCTGTGCTGAGATCGATCCATAAGCACACATCTATATTCTAACTCTTGTTCCTATTCATTCTCCCATATTAAATGATCAGCTTAATATGAGAAAATCATTTGAGTTAGTTAGATATTAGATTTTATGACATTACCTCTCTCTTGAAATCATAGTTGTCCTCAACTATGAGGTAGAAGAGATTAAGCCTTAGTCATTAGTCTATGTTTCTTAGCAGGAAGAGGATCCCTTTTACCCCGACATCATTCCAAGATGGATGACTAATCCATTTTAGGCTTGGGAGACTTAGCTGCCGCAAGCTTGCCTGCTCTTGAGTCCATATCATTCTCCCAAAATAGAGTGACAAATTCTACTTAATGTTTGAGGGATGTCCTCGTCACAAACATGATTCTAATCATGCATAGTACTTAAATTTGTGCACAATAAAAAGAGAACTATTCTTATAAGACAAAAACATTTTTCATTTAAAAAGTATTTACATTTGCTTACTCTAATGTAGCATTGTAAGCATTGACAAGGTTCATACTATCCTTAAGGTCTGTTCCTTGCATCCATCTAGCATCTTCAAAAGGATAATTTTTGAACTTAATAAGATATGGTCGGATAATCTTACAATGTCTTAGTACCTTGTCTTTATGTCAAAGAATCAATCTGGACTAAAGCACCTCTTCTTGATCTTCGATCTCGGGTGGGTCCTCAATGATTGGTTCTTGTGGTGGCTCTTATTTGTAAGGCTTAAGTAGGCTTACATGAAAAGCATTGTGAATGAGCCAATGGTTGGGAAACTTGAGTTGATAGGCCATCCATTGATTGGTCTTAAAATTTTAAAATGACCATACTATCTCTTTGCTAATTTAGCATAGTACTTTTGGTGGCCCGTAGGATTTTTGCCCGTAGTCTGCCTCAATCGAGCCTTGGGAAATTTGAGTAGGACCCAATCATTTTCCTTGAAGGCTAAGACCCTTATGTGCTTGTTAGAAGAATCCTTTTGTCTTTGTTGCGAGATGTATATAGACTCCTTAATATTTTGAAAAGATTCTTGTAGGTCTCAGCTATACTCATCGGCAACGAAGATCTTCCCATGTACCTTAAGTAGCAAGGGATGTTTAGGTCTTCCTTCAATGATTTCGAAAGGTGCTTTCCCCGTAGTAGTATGGACAATGTTATTGTACGCATACTCTACAAGAGGTGGGTACTTTTTCCATTGGGAACGTTGATCTACTTTGGTAACATAGGTCTTAAGTGATCTAGAATCGTAAGGTTGGCTATTTCACTTTGGCCATCCGTTTGTGGGTGATAGGCCAAAGAGAAATTGAGCCTAGTAACTAGATTCTCAAAGAGACCCTTTCAAAAATTATTGGTCATTCTAGGATCTCTATCTGACACTATTGATGTTGGCAAGCCATGGTGTTTAAAAATTTGGGATATAAAGAGGGTTGCCATTTGATGTGCCTTAATAGTATTTTTGATAGGTATAAAATGTACTTGTTTACTAAACCTCTCTGCTATCATCCATATTCCCGTACTCCCATGGATGGACTTTGGCAATCCATGGATATGCTCTCCCATGGTGAATTAGGAATTGGAAAAGGCTGGAGAAATCCTGGTTGCTTCCCCCTTTCATACTTTGTCTTTTGGCATGTCACACATTTTGACACATAGTCTTGTTTGTCCGTCTTTATGGTAGGTCAATAGAAATACGTATCTACTTCGTGAAGGGTAGGTTGAATCCCTCGATGCCCCTCATAGGGAGGAGCATGGGATTTTATATCACTTTCTCATGAAGAGAGTGAGTAATACATAGCCCATTTCCATAGAGAAGACAACCATCCTGCAAGGTGAATGGTTCTTCTTTCCTCCCTAAGGCAAGGGCTGAAATTACATCTTTAAAATTGGGGTCAGTAGCATACACATCTATCATAGAAGATAAATCAATGTGAGCAATATGAAAATTGAATTGCGAAAGAAAATTTTTCCACACATTTGTTTGTCGGAGAGCTTGGTTTGCGTCATGAAGTACTTAAGACTTTGGTGCTTTGTGCATAGGATGAATGGAGTCCCTAGAAGTTAGTGCTTCCATGTGTCAAGCGCATATAGGAAAACTAGTAGCTCCTTCTTGTAGTAGATGCCCAATACTTACTCGTCAGAATTGAGTCTTTGACTCTCATATGCTATGGCATGTCCTTCTTGAAGCAAAACTTCTCCAAGGCAATCTCCACAAGCATCGCATTGGACCTCAAATGGTTTTGAAGATGTGGTAGTGTAAGCACGCATTGAGAGGTAATCTTTTCAAAAGAAATTTTCTCTCTAGCGGTCCATATGTACTTAACATTTTTCTTGGTCAAGTCATGTAGTGGTCCTGCTATTTGGGAGAATTTAGCTATGAAGCGTCTATAGTATGCACACATACCAATAAAGCTTCGTAGCTCGTGTAGATTCCTTAGGTTAGGCCATCCCTTTATTACCTCAAGCTTTGTTGGATCCATACGGATACCATCTTGAGAGATAATATGACCTAAGTATTGAATCTCTTGGAGGAAAACTTCACTCTTCTTTTGGTTAATGAAAAGTTTATTCTCCCTCATAGCTTGAAAAACTACCTAGAGATGTTGCTTATGCTCCTCCAAAGATTTGGAGTAGATGATAATGTCGTCAAAGAACACTTTAGTGAACTTGTAGTAGAGTCTAAAGATTTTCTCTATTAGGCGGTTGAACATGGTTGGAGTATTTGTAAAACCAAAACTCATGACAAGATACTCATAAAGACCAAACGTTGTACGAAGCGCGATCTTTACGATATCTTTTTTCACTATCCTTATTTGATGATAGCCACTTTGAAGGTCAATCCTACTAAAGTAGGTCAAACCTTGTAGCTTATCAAACAGATCTTCTACCCGCAGTACGAAAAATCTATTTTTGATAGTGATACGATTTAGTGCTCGATAGTCCACACACATGTGGTATGTGTCATCTTTCTTTTGCACTAAAAGGATAGCAGAACAAAAGGGAGAGGAGCTAGGCCTCACCATTCCCTTATCTACCAGTTCATGCACTTGCCTCATAATATCCTCTTGTTGAGCTTGAGAAACTCTATAAGGAGGTTTATTAGGTGATGAGCTCCCAAGGAGAAGCTCTATCTTATGTTCATCATCCCCTCGTTTTGGAGGTAACTCCATAGGGATGTCGTCGATAAATACATCTTGAAATCTATTTAGAAAATTAGACAAGTCTAATTATTCTTGATTCCTACCACTTTGTTTTATTAAAACATTAGCATCATTTAGAGACTCTTTGACAAAAATCATGTACGAAGAAATCGAGCTTTTCATTGACCGATCAAAATTAGGTGAATTTACAAGTGGTATAGTGCGATCAAAATCATTAGCATCTATATACATGCTCTTTCCCTTGTAGCTGAAGTAGATTCTCCTTTTAGCGGTTGAACCATGGTGCCCCTAGGATAACATCCTCATGTTGGAGACGAGAGGTGAAAAATTATTCTTTGTAGACGTAGCTTCGGACATGACCCCTCAAATTCCCAATCAAGGGAGTAACAGAGGATTGTTGTCCCATGAAAGCCCCATCAGAAGTTACAATAAAATCTCAAGGGACCTCTTAGTCTTTTGGCCAATAGGAATCAGGCAAGCCATTGGGCTGCTGAATGCTCATTGAACCCCTTGGTAGACTATCCAATAGTCTTCTAGGGAGTTTAATTTCTATTGGTTCTTTTATCAAGAATTTTTAAATTGATTAGACTAGTTTTACTCTAGCCTAATTCTCATTGGTCCACTTCTATGCCCATCCAATAGGATTTGAAGGGAGGTTGGGGGCAACTGGCCTAGGAACCTGACATGTGTCCAGTATTCTGTTTGTGTAAAGGGGAAGCCTTGGAGTGTGTGTGTTTCTCTCTCATCCCCTACTAATAGGGCTTTCCCCCCTCCTTCCTAGGGATGTGGGAATACTTTTTAGTCTTCCCATGACCATCCAAATTTCCCCCTGATTTGGCCATTGAATTAATGAGTTAATTTTTGGAACCTTAGCCTATGGAAGTCTTAATGGAGCTGAACCTTAGATCATTTAAGCCCCATTGAAGCACATTGATCTTTTTTAGACTATCCCCCTTTGGATCTCTGACAGAGACCGGTCTTGGCAGCCTTACCAATATTCTAGCTTTTACTTCCAGGGTACTTCCCTTGTATTAAATGATCAGTTCACCATGAGAAAATCATTTTAGAGTATTAGATATAAGTTTTTATGACAATACCTCTCTCTTGAAATCATAGTCATCCTCGATTATGAGGTAGAGAAGATAAAACCTAGTCATTAGTCCATTTGCTAGCGAGTAGAGGATCCCTGTTTTACCCTACGACAACGTTCTAGAATGGATGACTAGTCCAGTGCTTGAGATCCTTAGTTGCCACAAGCATGTCTGCACATTAGTCTGTATCAATCTTCCATAGTAGAATGACAAGAAGCACCTCTTCTTGGTCCTCAATCTCCGGTGGGTCTTCAATGATTGCTTCTTGAGGTGGCTCTCCTTTGTAAGGCTTTAATAGGCTCACGTGGAAAGCATTGTGCATGAGCCAATGTTTGGGAAACTTCCGTTGATAGGTCATCTCATTGATTGGCCTAAGAATTTGAAAGGGACCATAGTACCTTTTTGCTAACTTAGCATAGTACTTTTCGTGTCCTGTAGGATTCTTGCCCGTTGTGTACCTTAATCGAGCCTTGAGAAACTTGAGCAAGACCCAATCATTTTTTTTAAAGGATAGGGATCATCTGTGCTTATCAGTAGCAGCCTTTTGCATTTGTTGAGATATGGATATAGCATCCTTAATCTTTTGGAAAGATTATTGCAGGTCTCAGCTATATTCATTTGCAGCGAAGACAGTCCCATGTACCTTGAGTAGCAGGGGACTTTTTGATCTTCCCTCTTTTACCTCAAAATGTGCTTTTTTTGTGGAAGTATGTAAAGTGTTATTGTAAGAATACTCCACTAAGGGTAAGTATCTCTTCCATTGGGACTTTTGATCTACTTCTGTAACATAAGCGTTTAGTAGATCAAGAATTGTTAGGTTAGCTATTTCACTTTGTGTGTTCGTTTGGGGATGATAGGCCGAAGAGAAGTTTAGCCTTGTACCTAAATTCTGAAAGAGACCCTTCCAAAAATTATTGGTCATTCTAGGATCTCTATTCAACACTATGGACATTGGCAAGCCGTGGTACTTGAAGATTTGTGATATAAAGAGGGTTTCCATTTGATGGGCTTTGATAGTATTTTTGCCAGGTATGAAATGTGCTAGTTTGCTAAACCTGTCTACTATCGTCCATATTTGTGTATTCCCATGGATAGACTTGGGCAATCTAAAGATAAAATCCATGGATATGCTCTCCCACTGTGAATTAGGGATTGGAAAAGGTTGAAGCAATCCAGGTTGCTTTGCTCTATCAAACTTCGTCTTTTGGCATACCACACATTTTAAAACATACTCTTGTATGTTTTCTTTTATGGCAGACCAATAGAATTATGTTTCTGTCCCTTTTAGGGTAGACTAAATTTCTGTATTCCACTTTCTCACTGAATGGCAAAGCTTGAAGCTCTCTCCCTACGAATCTATTCACAATATGTAGACAAGTTTTGGGATTTACATCTCAAAGACATTTTCTTCAAAAAGATGGATTTTGGAGAGCAAACACAACAATTTTGTGCAGTTTTAACTGAGGATATGGTGGAGTATGTTAACTCCCAAAGTCCACGCACCATATCTGCGGTCATACACAATACCATGGTGGCTTCACAAATCAACTTCCAACAAGGGGCTAAGAGAAATCTTAAGCCCACGGAAAACAAGTACCGTAACGAGTCTAAGAGGAAGGAAAACGTCCAAAAGTCTCCCAAAGGCAACGCCAACAACAAACAAGCTAAGGATAAGGGAGTTCATAAAGGAAAAAATAAAAACTCTCCTGAAGAGTTAGAGCGTTATCATCAGAAAGATAACCGTTGTTCCAAGTGCGGGGAGCAAGGGCATGGATATCATGCTTGCCCCACAAGAAAACACGGAATGGATATCATGCTTGCCCCCAAGTGCGGGGAGCAAGGGCATGGATATCATGCTTTCCCCCACAAGAAAACACGTAATGAGCCTCCTAGAGCTACCTTGGTCAAAATTCAAGAAGAGGATGCTCATCACAAAGGATCTCCTCTATGCCATGCTTGGGGAAAGGTAAGTGAACATGATGCTTTTATTCTCTTTGACCCTGGTTCTACTCATAATGTCATATCCACAGAGTTGGTCACCAAGCTAGGCATCCAAGCCTATGAGATGGGAGATGTCCTACCTACCGATGGTGCTTTCAAGGGGCAAGAAGCCTCACCCACTTTCTCAATTGGGAAATTGAGTCTCCATGTCCAAAGCTATGTGGACAAGGAGGATTTCTTTATCTCTCCTCTCAAGCACGAGGATCTAATCCTAGGGGCACCGTGGTTTGATCACATGGCTGCCAATGTTAAATTCCCTAAAAGGCGAATCTACTTTAGGTTCAGGGAAAAAGATATGTACATAGATGCTAAGGAGTTGGGTAGTACCATACCTCTTCTACATAAGCAAGCTTTCAATAAGTCAATAAAGAGCTCTATTTCTCTGTACATGATTTTTGTTAATAAACACTCTCAAAATGAACCTAATGCTTTAGCAAAAGAAAATATAAACAATCAAAAGGAATTAGAGTTATCCAATTTCCTCAAGGGGTTCCAAGATGTTTTTATTGACGATATCCCTTGTGAACTACCTCCCAAACGAGTTAATGGCGACCATGCAATTGAACTTATTTCAGGAAGTTCACCGCCTAATAAAACCTCCTTATAGAGTATCCCAAGCTCAACAAGAGGAGACTATATGGCAAGTGCTTGAGTTAGTTGAGAAAGGCATGGTTAGGCCTAGCTCATCTCCATTTTGTTCACCAATGTTATTAGTGCAAAATAAAGACAACACATATCGTATGTGTGTCGACTATAGAGCACTAAATAGGATCACTATCAAGAATAGGTTTACCATTCCACGGGTAGAAGACCTTTTTGATAAGTTACAAGGGTCAACCTACTTAAGTAGGATTGACCTAAAAAGTGGCTACCATCAAATAAGGATAGTTGATCAAGACATTGTAAAGACCACATTTTGCACTACGTTTGATCTTTACGAGTACATTGTCATGCCTTTTGACTTGACCTATGCACCAACCACATTTAACCGCTTGATGGAGAAGCTATTCAGGCCTCACCGAACCTTTACTGGAGTGTTCTTTGATGATATAATCATCTACTCTAATTCATTAGACAAACACAAGCAACACCTCCAGGTAATATTTCAAGTTTTACGAGAGAATAAACTTTATATTAATCGAAAGAAAAATGAATTTTTCTTACAAGAGATTCAATTATTAGGTCACATTATCTCTCAAGATGGCATCCAAATGGATCCATCAAAGCTAGAGGTAATAAAAGGATGGCCTAATCCAAGGAATCTACATGAACTAAGAAGCTTTATAGAAATGTGTGCATACTATAGATGCTTCATAGAAACGTTCTCACAAATTACGGGACCATTACATGACCTAAGAAATAAAAACGTTAGGTATATATGGTCCACCAAGGAGAACAATGCTTTCAAAAAGCTTATGTCTCAACTTGTGCTTACACTACTGGGTCTCTCAAAGCCATTTGAGGTCCATATTGATGCCTGTGGTGATTGCCTTAGAGCTATTTTGCTCCAAGAAGGGTGTGCCATAGCCTATGAAAGTCGAAGGCTCAACCCTGTTGAGCAAGCTCTAGGCATATATGAGAAGGAACTCTTAGCAGTTCTACATGCTCTAGATTCATGGAAGCACTATGTACTAGGGACTCCTTTCATTCTGTGAACGGATCACCAAAGCCTTAAGTACTTCATGATGTAGACCAAGCTCTCCGACAAACAAATGAGGTAGGCAAATTTCCTTTTGCAATTTCATTTTCATATTTCTCACATTGCGGGCAAGCATAATCAAGTAGCCGATGCACTCTCAAGACGACCGAGAGTGAATGCAGTATCCATAGCAACTCACAATCATCTATCTTCTATTATAGATGAGTATGCTACCGATCCCAATTTTAGAGATGTGATTTCAGACCTTGCATTAGGGAAGAAAGAGGAACCATTTACCCTACAAGATGGTTATCTTCTCTATGGAGGTCTTCTTTGTTTAAGGGGTGTTGGAGAGCGTTTTTTCCACACTCTTCGTCGAGCCATATCCGCCGAGGTGGCAAGAGACTTGCTTCTTTTTTGTTCTTTCGGTGGGGGCTCTACCGTTGAAACTTGGGTTCTCCTTTGGGAAGGAGATGCGTCATAGAGCAGTATTATTTTGAGCCCTTCGTATGGATCCTCTTTTTCTTCCTTTATCGGAGAGAGTCCTCCTTTGGAAGTCTCACTAGGAGGCTTCCTAGGTACTCTCTCTTCTTGGTGGGGAGTTTGGAGAATACCATGGGTGCGCAACTGATGTAGCACTTCACCTTGGAGGGATGGGTTGCCCAAGGCTTGTTGTAGCCTAGAAACAAGATAGTTTACAAGCATATGGGCATCATTAGTTTCTCTTTCATTAGCAGAATCAAAGCTATCAACATTCATTTCAATCTCTTTTCCTTTGTTAGCCATACTAGAAAATTTTAGGTGTAAAATTTTACTTGTACTTTGGCACTTCAAGGGCCCTAGTTTCTACTGCTCTTTACCTTCAAAGCTAAGCACTCAAGCATCTATACCCATGGCTCGAATATTATTAATTGCAAGGAATAGAAGAGAGGGTTCAACAGAGCTAAGATAGCATCGATTCCTGTCAAGCTTCTAATAGCTCAATAATGGTTAAGCCATAGGCAATCCCCGTAGGACTCCATTATTAAAACCATAGCTCTCGAGGATATCCTCGTTAACTGCATAAAGCAGGCGTGCTTCAAGGATGAAAAATCCCTATTCTACTTACTCTTTTGCAATTAATAACACCAACCATTTGTAGCAAGCTTGAGGACCTCTCTTCTTGAGCAAGAAAATAGAAACCAATTTCTCTGATACCAATGTAACATTTAATGCACTAGTAACTTGTATGTAGCGGAAATTGATAACATAGTGAGCATTTCATTAAGGACAAGTTCCTAATGAGCATAGAGAGAGTATTTAATTTGAGAAAACAACCTAGCAATTTACACCTAGCTAATTTGGCATTGACAATACTTGAAAAGAGAGAGAAATAGAACAATTGACAACAATTGAGGACCGGATTTACATGGAGCCGGTCCCCCCTCCATAAAGGCTTTGTATTATAGCTTCTCCCATCGAAGGAGACATTTGTAGAATACATTCTTGTGTTCCTTGACAAAAATCATTGGTGAAATGAAGATGGAAGCTTCATGAACCAAATTATGCTTGAAAAACACACCTAGTGTCCCTAGCCTCAGTCCCAAGACCTCACACACCTTCAAAAATGGTGTGAGATAGTAGGGAATGAGGATAGATTGAGAGGAAGAAGAGGTATCTTATATGAAAGAAGTATTCTCCTCACATAGTCACTCTAATAGTATAGCTTAGCTTAGTAATTAGCATGGTAGAGGAGCTGAGCATGCCATTAAAGCTAGGCTCTTGGTTGGATTTGCATCCCATAGCCAAGAGTTGTTGGTGTAGGCCTCTACCTCTCAATGCTTGGAGAAGGAGATGGAGTTCTTCTTGCACACATGAGTTTTGTGTGTGTGTGTGTGTGTGTGTGTGTAGCAATGAGTTGGAGTAAAATGCAGTCTTCTCTCTCAGCTTGGTCGATCCCTTTTGCTATTTGCTCATGCTGGCATCCAATTGGTCCCTGTAAAGCTTAGCCAATCACAAATTAGAAGCATAATTGATTGCCTTTTGACAAGTGTCCCCCTTTCCCCTTTTGTGAGAGCTTTAGGTAATCAAATAATTCAATTAAACTCTCATTGGACCTCTTAGTCTTTTGGCCAATAGGAATCACGCAAGCCATTGGGTTGCTGAATGCTCATTGGACCCCTTGGTAGACTGTCCGATATTCTTCTAGGGAGCTTAATTTCTATTGGTTCTTTTATCAAGCATTTTTAAATTGATGAGACTAATTTTACTCTAGCCTTATTCTCATTGGTCCACCTCTATGCCCATCCAATAGGATTTGAGGGGAGGTTGGGGGACAACTGGCCTAGGAACCTGACATGTGTCCAGTATTCCCTTTGTGTAAAGGGGAAGCCTTGGAGTGTGTGTGTGTGTGTTTCTCTCTCCTCCCCTACTAACAGGGCTCACCCCCCTCCTAGTCTTCCCATGACCATCCAAATTTCCCCTTGCTTTGGCCATTGGATTAATGAGTAAGTTTTTGGAATCTTAGCCTATGGAAGTCTTAATGGAGCTGAACCATAGGTATTCTAAGCCCCATTGAAGCACATTTCTCTTTTGTAGACTGTCCCCCTTTAGATCCCTGACAGAGACCGGTATGGAAGCCTTACCAATATTCTAGCTTTTACTCCCTTGGTACTTCCCCATATTAAATGATCGGTTTAACATGAGAAAATCATTTAAGAGTATTAGATATTAGTTTTTATAACCTTACCTCTCTCTTGGAATCATAGTCGTCCTCGATTATGAGGTAGAGAAGATAAAGCCTAGTCATTAGTCCATTTGCTAGCGGGTAGAGGATCCCTGTTTTACCCTACGACACCGTTCCAGAATGGGTGACTAGTCCATTTGGTGCTTGAGAGCCTTAACTGACGCAAGCATGTCTGCACATTAGTCTGTATCAATCTTCCATAGTAGAGTGACAAGCTCTACTTGGTGTTCGGGAGACGTTGTCTCCAAAAACATGATCCTAAGTATGCATACTCATTAACATGTGCGCACAATAAAGAAAAAGAGAGTCTTATAAGACAATTTTTTTTTTCATTTATACATACTTATATTTGCTTACTGTAGGGAGTCATTGTAACCATTGACAAGGTTTAGGTTATCCTTTAATTGTATGCCTTGCATCGATCTAGCATCTTCAAAAGGATAATTTTTAAACTTGATAAGATATCGTCGGATAGTCTTACTGCCTCGTAATACCTTGTCTCCATGTCGAAGAATGGACTCAAGCTGCAACACCTCCTCTTGGTCCTCGATCTTCAGTGGGTGTTCAATGATTGCTTCTTGAGGTCGGTCTCCTTTGTAAGGCTTTAATAGGCTCACATGGAAAGCATTGTGCTTGAGCCAATGGTTGGGAAACTTGAGTTGATAGGTCATCTCATTGATTGGCATAAGAATCTAAAAGGGACCATAGTACCTTTTTGCTAACTTAGCATAGTACTTTTGGTGTCCTTTAAGATTCTTGTCCATTGTGTGCCTTAATCGAGCCTTGGGAAACATGAGCAAGACCCAATCATTTTGTTTAAAGGCTAGGGCTCTTCTGTGCTTATCAGTAGTAGCCTTTTTCCTTTGTTGAGAGATGGATATAGCATCCTTAATCTTTTGGAAAGATTCTTGCAGGTCTCGGCTATATTCATTTGCAACAAAGATCTTCCCATGTACCTTGAGTAGCAGGGGACTTTTTGATCTTTCCTCTATCACCTCAAAATGTGCTTTTCTTGTGTAAGTATGTATAGTGTTATTGTAATCATATTCCACTAAGGATAAGTACTTCTCCCATTGGGACTTTTGATCTACTTTTGTAACATAAGCTTTTAGTAGATCAAGAATTTTTAGGTTAGCTATTTCACTTTGGCTGTCCATTTGGGGATGATAGGCCGAAGAGAATTTTAGCCTTGTACCTAAATTCTCAAAGAGACCCTTCTAGAATTACTGGTCATTCTAGGATCTCTATCTGACACTGTGGACATTGGCAAGCGGTGGTACTTGAAGATTTGTGATATGAAGAGGGTTTCCATTTGATTGGCTTTGATAGCATTTTTGACAGGTATGAAAGGTCCTTGTTTGCTAAACTTGTCTACTATCGTCCATATTCCAATATTCCCATGGATAGACTTAGGCAATCCAAAGATAAAATCCATGGATATTCTCTCCCATGGTGAATTAGAGATTGGCAAAGGTTGAAGCAATCCAGGTTGCTTCCCTTTATCAAACTTTGTCTTTTGGCATACCACACATTTTGAAACATACTCTTGTATGTTTGCTTTCATTGGCAGGCCAATAGAAATATGTTTCTGTCCCTTTTAGGGTAGATTGAATCCCACTATTCCCTGCATAAGGAGGAGCATGATATTCATATGTTACTTTCTCACCGAATGGAGAAGCTTGAAGCTCTCTCCCTACGGATCTATTCACAAATATGTAGACAAGTTTCGGGATTTACATCTGAAAGCCACTGTTTTCAAAAAGATGGATATTGGAGAGAAAAAACAACAATTTTGTGCGGGTTTAGCTCACGATATGGCAGAGTATGTTAACTCCCAAAGGCCACGCACAATATCTGCGATCATACACCATACCATGGTGGCTTCACAAATCAACTTCCAACAAGGGGCTAAGAGAAATCTTAAGCCCACGGAAAACAAGGACCGTAAGGAGCCTAAGTGGAAGGATGTAAGGTTTCCATCTTTCTTGCAAAACGAATCCCTATGTAAAGTTTTGGATCCAAGTTTTTGAATGGCAAAATTGGTATTTTTAGCAGTTTCTAGTGATCAATTGTCGTTTTCGTATTGAAATTCTTGTAGAACTTTTAATTTTGGTCAAAGTCATGTTTTGTGAAATTTTTTCATAAATAGAAATTTTTTGACCATCGGTATGGTCTAGGATGAACCGGCTCGTCAAACTATGCACCTACCCAGGTTTCCTTAAAAATAGGGTCTGAACACCGGAGGCTGCTATTTATGGTAGGTAGTCGTATCTATTACCTAGAGGTCTGTCTCGAGTAAACAAGTTTTAGAATTGAATTTGGGTTAGTATAAGTCTAGTTAACCTAAGGTTAACATTTTCTAACGTATCTATGGCATGGATGTCGATGTGCATGCATGGTCATGGGTATGCATGGACATGTGTCTCCATCATGTATGGCCATGGGTCATGTGCATAGCTAGTCTTGTGACAAGTGTTAGGTTAGGCATGGAGAGTGTAGCATGGAGGCTAAGCATGGCCTAGATAAGGTGGAACATGGGTCAAGAGTGAGGTGTGGCATAGTATGGTCAATGTGGCATGGACTTAGGCCACCACACCCCCTGAAGATAGAAAAGAGCTAGCGCTACCCCCCCTTGTGGAAATCGATTTGTATGGGTATGCATGGACATGTGTCTCCATCATGTATGGCCATGGGTCATGTGCATAGCTAGTCTTATGACAAGTGTTAGGTTAGGCATGGAGAGTGTAGCATGGAGGCTAAGCATGGCCTAGATAAGGTGGAACATGGGTCAAGAGTGAGGTGTGGCATAGTATGGTCAATGTGGCATGGACTTAGGCCACCACACCCCCTGAAGATAGAAAAGAGCTAGCGCTACCCCCCCTTGTGGAAATCGATTTGTATGTGTGTGTGTGTGTGTGTGTGTGTGTGTGTGTGTGTGTGTGTGTGTGAGAGAGAGAGAGAGAGAGAGAGAGAGAGAGAGAGAGAGGGAGGGAGAATAGGTAAGTGAGATGGGCAAGTGAGGACACCTCACTAGGGAACCCCCACACCATGACACTTAGAGGTGTGTGTGTGTGTGTGTGTGTGTATGGACTCTCTAGTTCCAGTCTTAGCAACACAAATCGAACCTCCTTGAGGGGGATGCCTATATAAGAGTAGCTTCAACCCTCTCTAGTGGACACACAATCCCCGAGAGAGTGCAAGGAAGTGTTGCTGCTAGAGTGTATTTTTGTGAAGCTTTTTTTTTACATCACATAGTACGCAAAGGAGATCTTAACCAAGGGTAATTAAATTATGTTTATGCTAATCCTATTGCTCCATAGCCTCTTTTCTCTAGAGGATTCCTATGTTGAGCATAATTATGCTAGCTGGCTACAACATTAAGCAATCTATTCCCTATTATAATCCATGTGAGGTATTGTCAATGGTTTCCATCCATTGATTGTATTTCCATTGTTGGATTAAGGAGCACCTTGCTTCTTAAGGATATCTTTTTTAAAAAAAAAAAATTGAGCATAAGTTTATGCACATAATTATCATTGCTAGTTAAGCATGTTGTGCATAATTATGTTGTAAAGCTCTTTCACCGATGATTCTCTAAGATATGGTGATTTTTTTTTCTTTGTTATGTACCCAAATTGAAGTATAATTAAGGTGATTAAACCCTTGATTTGCCCATGAAATTAGGGCATAATTATGAGACTTCTTGCATACTAAAAGATGCATAGTTAGGATCTTGTTTTGCACTAGCAAATTATGCATAATCTATGTATGATTGTGTGGAAGTTAATCATCTATTACAGTTTGGTATTTGCATGGTTATAGTCTATCTTTGTGTGTTATATTGATGCATGTAGTTAGTGCATTAATCTTGATCTCATATAGCATATGGGAGAAGTTTTGGTTATGATAATCTTAGGACAAGTTTATGAGTAATTAGGGCATAATCATCTCATTGTATTCTTGAGCTAACTTGCACACTTATAGTTGTTAAATCTTTGTAAATTAGCTTAGTATTATGTGTAAGATTAAGGCTATCCTTGTCAAGTTTTCTCATTCGTTGTTGTGGGATTTTTTGTACCACACATAGTCTCTTTGTTTTCCCAAAAGAACTAATCCTAGTAGTAGTGAGAAATGGCTCCCAAACGAACTCGATTTGGTGGTGCTAACAACCGCGAGGCGTGAACTAGGAACATGGTGACCAATGGTAAAGCCATCTCACGAAGCGACGAGGAGGAAATTCATGAGGTAGAATGGATTTTATTTTGTACCTTACATAAGCATTGCATTACGATAACTTTAGGAATGTCTAAACTTCCCCAAAATATGTTGGAAATCCAACTGAGACAACGGCATAAGTACTTTAATGGTTTTATCTAAATTTAAATTTAAATTAAATAGGAAGAAAATGCTTTATGGAAAGACTGTTTTGAGGAAGGAAAGAATGGTTTTTAGGAAAAACTATCTCAACCAAATTTCATTCATTATTCCAATGTCGACTTAGTCTGAACCCCCTATTGATCACAGGGCGGTAGCTCGCGAAGTTATCTCGCAGAAGCTAAATCCACGGCTTGCTTTTTATGCGGTGGATACATGATTTTACTCGGAGAGTTACTCAGGAATTGGGTGGATCATGAACAACGGGTGGAGTGAACACTCGTTGGAGGTCCTCACGACTCCAGGACATTGGAATTTTTAATGAAGTATTTTATTTTTGAGTACTTTTTCCTAGGAATGATATGTTTTGGTGCCAATTTTTCTTGATTGAAGGGATTGTCTTAAGGAACTTGTGTCGAGGAAATATAAAGAAGGAATAATAAGTGTTGAACAACAATGTGTTAGTAATTAGGCCACACAAAGATTCTGTGTGAGTGCGGGGTGGAAAGTGGGGGCTTGGCTCGGTGTGTCAAAGCCTACGAGATGGGTGGTCCCAATTAGGAACTCTCTACCCTGTGTGATAGAGTATGAAATTAGATATCTTATTACGCCAGAGAGGTAGGAACTTGGTGTACGTGCAGTCCGAAACTCTCTACCCTGTGTGATAGAGTATGAAATTAGATATCTTATTACGCGAGAGCGGGAGGAACTTGGTGTACGTGCCTCTAAAAGCTATGGGGAAAAGGCACCGAGGTTTCTTCTCCTCCTGGAAGATGAGATTAGGACCTATAGTACGTAATTATGATTCCCCTGTGGGACGGAGCTAGATTCCTTTCACTGGTGGCTTGGACTCAACTCACTAAGTGTGATGAGAAACCATCCACTGGTTTTCTTCTTAGCCAATTTTTGTTTGCTTCCCATAGGATCTCAGGTGTCCTCCAATTCCTTCAAGGTGAGACGGGGAGGGGACTTCACAATTGATATCAGAGGTTAGGATTTAGAGCCTAGGTTAGTTTGGAAAAATTCGTACTATTTGAAAATTTTAAAAACAAGAAAAATTGGATAGCTAATCCAAGGCTTATGCGTCCATATTTCAGGAAGATTCTGTGGTTGAATATCGCAAGTTCCAAGTCTTCGAGCTTATTTATGAGAGTGCCTGTCATTCTCCAAACTATCTTTCCGATGGAGCGTGATGGATCTGTTGATGAAGGATCACACTCCTTATTCGACTCGGATAGATAAAGGCTGGGAGCTCGACTGGAGCAATGAAGGCGGGATTTATGACATCAATGCTTGGAAGCTGGGATGTCTTACCACGGACTTAAAGAAACTATGTTGGGTAGAGGAACTGAGAGTAGTTCAATTGTACTACTTCTTGGGTACAAACTCGACTATCACTGTTCCCACTTATCCAAGAGGCACAGAGAAACCCCTGAATGAATGGCTATGGGAGAAAGTGGTGGAGATAATTTCATATCAAAGGCTCAGAACTTTTTCTATTCCTTAGTGTACCCCTAGGAATATGGATCTTGTAATTTACTTTTCGATCTCCAATGAGTATATGAACTACTATACCAACCAATTAGAGGATTGTAGAAATGTGACTACAAACACCCTTCGCTTTTATCACCATATTCAAAGACAGCCAACTATGTTGATTCTTTAGGTGCCGCAAAAATTTATAATAAGTTAGGATGAGATACCCTAAGCCTATTTTGTAAGGATATCCTTGTAAATATTTACTTTATGAATAAAGAATCAAGTCTTTTGAATTGAGTGTCTTGATCTTATGTCTATTCTGAAGTTAAATTTAAGTCTTAGTCATGTGATAAGTCTTTAAATTTATCAGTCTACCGATCTTATGAAATCATGTAGGTACCTCCTTCTGCTCTTTATACCGCGGTTCAAGAGAAAAAACTTCTTCTCAAGCAAGCGCAACCACCCAACATCAAAGGTGAAGGGGTTAACATAACACAAGATGCAGAGGTTTGGATCGAGGCCATGGAGGATTATTTTGAAGCTGCGGGAACTCATCCGCAGAATCAAACTATGCTTGCCATGTTCCGACTCACCGGAGACGCCAAAATATGGTGGAAACAACATTGCCGGGACTCTGACATTGTTGGATCTTCTTAGTCATGGGAAGAAACTAAGACTGCGGTGACGGAAAGCTACTTGCCCCTAGCTCATAGGGCCATCAAAATGAACGAGTTTTTCTCACACAAGCAGCTATCCTTGACTATAGAGGAGTATTACTCCAAGTTCGTGACTCTGAAGAGATATGCGCCAAAGATGACCTTGGAACAGCAAGTGGATAGGTTCTGCCAAGGCCTCATAGAACCATTGAACAGTAGGTTGGAAGATCTTAGACCAACAACATTGCAAGATGCTTTGTTAAGAGCCAAGCCGTTAGCTGTGGAAATCATGAAAGCTGCTCAGGGCAGAAGAAATTACTTAGCAAAGAGGGCCAGAGCAAATAATTGGGATAACAAACCGGTAAACCTTGCTTATCAGAATCGTCCCGTGGTAGCTACTTCAACTGCTCTACAGAATTTCCCAATGTGCGTTGCTATGAATGCCAAGAGTACGACCATTACAAAAACAAGTGTCTCGAGAAGACTCGTGCATCCGGTGCAAATGCACTACCTCTCAATGCCAATGGAAGAGGTCAACCAAATAATCGGGGAGAACGAGGAAGAGGAGGCAGAGGACGAGGACGTGGTGCAGGACGAATGCTGCAGCTGGACAACCGACTGTAGGAGATGAAACAGACAAAAGGGCAATGCTGCATGTTGCCATAGATAATCCTGGTGCTGCTAGTAGTATGCCGTAATTCAAGCTCCTAGAATGCGCCAAGGTGATAAAGTTGAATTCCTCATAGATTGTGGAAGTACGCATTCATTTCTATCTCCTAGATGCATGAGAAGGTTAAATCTAAGCAAGTATTCTGCAAAAGTAGACTAGTAGTAGAACTAGCTAATGGGAAGGAAGTGTTATCTCAACATTCCGTAGGATTGATAGATTTTGAATTAGGGGGTTATGCTACTTCTGTGCAATTCCACACTTTACCTTTAGGAATTTATGATGGAATTTTAGGAATGGACTCGTTGAAAAATAACCAAGCCCATATTCATTGTGCTCAGGGAAACTTTATGTTCGTAGATAACCTCAGGAATGAAGTTCTAGTTCAAGGGAAAAATGGGATGCCCAAGGCTCATTTAGTTAAAGCCAGTAGACTTCTAAAGGGACTTAAGAAGGGACAGTAGATGCCGATGTTTTCCCAGAAGATTTTTTCAATCTGCCACCGTATCGTGAGGTAGACCAGGGTGTGAACTTGTTTCTAAGAGACCGTACAAGATGTTGTTACCAGAAGCTATAGAACTTAAAGAAGATCTTAGGCAACTGATTTAGCAATGGTTCATTAGACCTAGTACTTCTCCTTGGGGTGCACTAGTTCTTTTTCAAAAGAAGAAGGATGGATCTTTGCAGCTATGCATAGATTATCGTGGACTTAACCAAGTGACTGTCAAGAACAAGTATCCGATTCCGAGAATTGACAAATTGTTGGGTAGAATCCATGGATCCAAGATCTTCTCAAAGATTGATCTTTGATCAGGATATTATCAGATCAGAATCAAAGAATGAGACATACCGAAGACATCTTTTAACACTAGGTATGGGCATTATGAATTCACAGTCATGTCCTTTGGTCTTACAAATGCACCTGCAAGCTTCAATCTACTAATGCAGGATATCTTTAGACCTTACTTGGATGACTTTGTCCTAGTCCTTTTTTATGATATTTTGATTTACTCTAAAGACAAAGGAGAGCATGAAGAACATGTCCGGAAAGTGTTAGAAATTCTCGTGAGCATCAGCTTTATGCTAAGGAAAGAAAGTGTTCTTTTTGTACTCCCCAAGTTAGTTATTTAGGTTTCATTATATCCGTCGATGGAACTTTAGTTGATCCCAAGAAGATCAAGGATATAGTGGATTGGCCTCAGCCTTCTTCTGTCAGTGAAGTCAGAGGATTTCTTGGAATTACAGGGTGGTACAGGATTTTTGTTAGAGATTATGCTTTTATTGCAGCACCTTTGACAGGACTTATGAAGAAAGGAATGCGAATCAATTGGAAAGCAGAGCACAAAGCTAGTTTTGCAGAGTTAAAGAGATATTTATTCTTCTCCTCTTTTAAAGCTTCCAGATTTCAGTAAGGATTTTGAAGTTGTGATCGACGCCAACAGTCTTTCCTTAGGAGGAGTTCTTACTCAAGAAGGGAGACCATTAGCTTTTACCTCTCGCAAGCTCACAGATCATGAGAAGAATTATCCGACTCACGACCTAGAACTTCTCACTGTCATCCATGCATTGAAGCTATGGAGACATTATCTTTTGAGTCGCAAATTTCATCTAGTTACCGACCACAAGAGCTTAAAGTGGATCTCTACGCAACCCAACCTCAACATGAGACAGAGGAGGTGGATTGAACTTCTTCAAGAGTTTGATTTTCATATCAAGATCTGACCTATGAAGGACAATGTAGTTGTAGATGGGCTTAGTTGTAAGTCTTTCCTTGGTGCTCTATACCCAATAATCCTATTCTGGAAAGAATTAGAGAAGCTTCTTCAAATGACCCAGAATATCAGCGACCGACTGTTAGCACAAATTCAACAAGGCAAATGATCTAAAGTAACGTCTAGATCGGCTACAGACTATTCTCTTCAAGGGGAATTTCTTTCTCTTGGTCAAAGACTTTATGTACCTAAGGATCCAACATTAAAGAAGGAAATTTTATTTGAGTCTCCTGATAACCTGACTTCTGGACATCCAGGGTATGCAAAGACCTTGAACGCAGTCAGAAGAAGTTATTTTTGGCCAACAATGAAAGGTAACGTTCTTCGTTATGTAAAGTAGTGTTTGTCTTGTCAGCGAACTAAAGCCGAATGAATCAAGCTTCCCAGGCAACTCAAACCTCTTGATGTACCTCAAATGAAATGGGAGTGTATCAGTATGAATTTTGTCACCAGATTACCTTTTGTTTGAGGCTACGATTTTGTATTTGTGGTTGTCGGCATGCTCACTAAGGTGGCTCACTTGATACCTATCAAGACAACCTACAGTGCTTCTGACATTAGTAGGGTTTTCATCAAGGAAATCTTTAGAATTGACGTGCTACCGAGAAGAATCATCAGTGATAGAGATGTGAAGTTTACTTCAAAGTTTTGGACTTCTCTTTTTCAAGCAATTGGAACTCAGCTATGCTTTAGTACAGCATATCATCCTCATCCCAATGGGTAGACTGAAAGGGTAAACCAAGTAACTGAGGATATTCTTAGAGCTTACTGTTCACCAAGGAAATGGATTTAATATCTTGCTTAAGTAGAGAATGCTT
Source organism: Adiantum capillus-veneris (assembly GCF_014529385.1). NCBI lineage: Eukaryota > Viridiplantae > Streptophyta > Polypodiopsida > Polypodiales > Pteridaceae > Adiantum > Adiantum capillus-veneris. The sequence goes on along the minus strand of NC_140941.1, from coordinate 92,594,025 downwards.
ATAATTCTTTTGATCATAGAAGCATAGTAATGTCACCATTCAAGGCACTCTATGGACAAGAGTGCATAGCCCCACTGAAATTTTGTGATCCAACTATTAAAGTGGAGGCCTCAAAGCAAATGTTGAAAGGAATCAAACTCCGTCCCACAGGGGAAGCATAATTACGTACTATCGGTCCTAATCTCATCGTCCAGGAGGAGAAGAAACCTCAGTGCCTTTTTCTCCATAGCTTTTATAGGCACGTACACCGAGTTCTTGCCACTCTCACGTAATAAGATATCTAGCTTTGTACTCTATCACATAGGGTAGAGAGTTCCCAACTGATTGGGACCACCCGTCTCGTAGGCTTTGACACACCGAGCCAAGCCCCCACTTTCCACCCCGCACTCACACAAAATCTTTGTGTGGCCTAATTACTAACACATTGTTGGTCAACACTTATGATTCCTTCTTTATATTTCCTCAACACAAGTTCTGTAAGACAATCCCTTCAATCAAGAAAAATCGGCACCAAAACATATCATTCCTAAGAAAAAGTACTCAACAATACAATACTTCATTAAAAGTTCCAATGTCCTGGAGTCATGAGGACCTCCAGTGAGTGTTAACTCCACCCATTATCAACTAGCCACCCATACAGCCAGTCCATGATCCACCCAATTCCTAGAGTAACTCTTCGGGTAAAATCATGTATCCACCGCATCAAAAGCAAGCCATGGATATATCCACCGCATAAAAATCAAGTCGTGGATTTAGCTCCTGCAATAACTTTGTGAGCTACCACCCTGTGATCAATAGGGGGTTTAGACTAAGTCGACATTGGAATAATGAATTAAATTTGGTTGAGATAGTTTTTCCTAACAACCATTCTTTTCTACCTCAAAACAATCTTTCAGTCTTTCCATAAAGCATTTCCTTCCTATTTAATTTAAATTTAAACTTAGATAAAACCATTAAAGTACCTATGCCGTTGTCTCAGTTGGATTTCCAACATATTTCGGGGAAGTTTAGACATTCCTAAAGTTATCGTAATGCAATGCTTATGGAGGTACAAAATAAAATCCATCCTACCTCATGAATTTCCTCCTCGTCGCTTCGTGAGATGGTTGGATTTCCCTCTCTCATTGGCGCTTTACCGTTGGTAACCATGTTGCTAGTTCCTGCCTTGCGGTCATTAGCACCACCAAACCGAGTTGTTTTGGGAGCCATTTCTCACTACTAGGATTAGTTCTTTCAAAAAAAAGAAGAGACTATGTGTGGTACAAAAATTCCCACAGCAACCAATGAGACAACTTGACAAGGATAGCCTTAATCTTACACATAATACTAGGCTAATTTACAAAGCTTTCACAACTATAATGTTGCAAGTTAAATCAAGAATACAATGAGATGATTATGCCCTAATTACTCATAAACTCGTCCTAAGATTATCATCACCAAAACTTCTCCCATATGCAATATGAGACCAAGATTAATGCACTAACTAGATGCATCAATATAACACACAATGATAGACTATAACCATGCAAATACCAACTGTAATAGATGATTAACTTCCATGGCTTCTAACTGGTAGCTTGGACTCAAGTCACTAAGTGATGAGAGACCATCCACTGGTTTTTTTCTTAGCCAATTTTTGTCTGCTTCCGCATAGGATCTAGCGACCGTATGGTGTCCTCCAGTTCCATCAAGGTGAGATGGGGAGGGGACCTCACAAAGGACAGCGTCCAAAGGTCTCCTTGGTGGACCATATATACCTAACGTTTTTCTTTCTTAGGTCATGTAATGGTCCCTCTATTTGTGAAAACACTATGAAGTGTCTATGCACACATACCTATAAAGCTTCTTAGTTCATGTAGATTCCTTGGATTAGGCCATCCTTTTATTACCTCTAGCTTTCACAGATCCATTTGGATGCCATCTTGAGAGATAATGTGACCTAAATATTGAATCTCTTGTAAGAAAAATTCTCTTTTCTTTCAATTAATATAAAGTTTATTCTCTCGTAAAACTTGAAATAGAGTAGATGATTATATCATCAAAGAACACTCTAGTAAAGGTTCGGTGAGGTCTGAATAGCTTCTCCATCAAGCGGTTAAATGTGGTTGGTGCATAGGTCAAGTCAAAAGGCATGACAATGTATTGGTAAAGATCAAACGTAGTGCGAAATCCGGTCTTTACAATGTCTTGATCAACTATCCTTATTTGATGGTAGCCACTTTTTAGGTCAATCCTACTGAAGTACGTCAACCCTTGTAGCTTATCAAATAGGTCTTCTACCCGTGGAATGGGAAGCCTATTCTTGATAGTGATCCTATTTAGTGCTCTATAGTCAACACACATACGATATGTGTCGTCTTTCTTTTGCACTAATAACACTGGTGAACAAAATGGAGATGAGCTAGGCCTAACCATGCCTTTTTCAACTAACTCGTGCACTTTCCGCGCATAATCTCCCCTTGTTGAGCTTGGGATACTCTATAAGGAGGTTTATTAGGCGGTGAACTTCTTGGAAGAAGTTTAATTGCATGGTTGTCATTGCCTCGTTTGGGAGGTAGTTTACAAGGGATATCGTCAATAAAAACATCTTGGAACCCCTTGAGGAAATTGGATAACTCTAATTCCTTTTGATTGGTTATATTTTCTTTTGCTAAAGCATTAGGTTCATTTTGAGAATGTTTTAACAAAAATCATGTACACGGAAATAGAGATCTTTATTGACTTATTCAAATCTTGCTTATGTAGAAGAGGTATGGTACTACCCAACTCCTTAGCATCTATGTACATATCTTTTTCCCTGAACCTAAAGTAGATTTTCCTTTTAGGGAATTTAACATTGGCAGCCATGATATCAAACCATGGTGCCCCTAGGATTAGCAAAGAAAGAAGAACCATTTACCCTAGAAGATGGTTATCTTCTCTATGAAGGTCTTCTCCGTTTAGGGGGTGTTGGAGAGCGTTTTTCCCGTTGTCTTCGTGGATCCATCTCCGTTGAGGTGACAGGAGTCGACAATTTTTAAATTGATTAGACTAATTTTACTCTAGCCTAATTCTCATTGGTCCACCTGTATGCCCATCCAATAGGATTTGAGGGGAGGTTGGGGGCAACTGGCCTAGGAACTTGACATGTGTCTAGTATTCTCTTTGTGTAAAGGGGAAGCCTTGGAGTGTGCGCGTGTGTGTGTGTGTGTGTGACAGTGTTTCTCTCTCATCCCCTACTAATAGGGCTCGCCCCCCTCCTTCTTAGGGATTGGGGAAGACTTTTTAGTCTTCCCATGACCATCCAACTTTCCCCTTGCTTTGGCCATTGGATTAATGAGTTAATTTTTGGAAATTTAGCATATGGAAGTCTTAATGGAGCTAAACCTTTAGTCTTATAAGCCCCATTGAAGCACATTGATCTTTTGCAGACTGTCCCCCTTTGGATCCCTGACAGAGACCGGTCTGGCAGTCTTACCAATATTCTAGCATTTACTCCCCTGGTACTTCCCCATATTAAATGATCAGTTTAACATGGAAAAATCATTTGGGAGTATTAGATATTAGTTTTATGACAATACCTCTCTTGAAATCATAGTCGTCCTTGATTATGAGGTAAATAAAGCCTAGTCATTAGTCCATTAACTAGCAGGTAGAGAATCCCTATTTTACCCTACGACATCATTCCAGAATGGATGACTAGTCCATTTGGTGCTTGAGAGCCTTAGCTGCTGCAAGCATGTCTGCACATTAGTCCGTATCAATCTTCCACAGTAGAGTGACAAGATCTACTTGGTGTTCAGGAGACGTTGTCTCCACAAACATGATCCTAAGCATGCATACTCATTAACATGTGCGCACAATAAAGAAAAAGAGAGTCTTATAAGACAAAAACTTTGTTCGTTTATACATATATACATTTGCTTACTGTAGGGAGTTACTGTAAGCATTGACAAGGTTTATGTTATCCTTTAATTATATGCCTTTCATCCATCTAGCATCTTCAAAAGATAATTTTTAAACTTGATAAGATATCGTCGGATAGTCTTACCGCCTTGTAATACTTGTCTCTGTGTCAGAGAATGGACTTGGGTTGCAGTACCTCTTCTTGGTCCTCAATCTCCGGTGGGTCTTCAATGAGCTTCTTGAGGTAGCTCTCCTTTGTAAGGCTTTAATAGGCTCACGAGGAAAGCATTGTGCATGAGCCAATGGTTGGGCAACTTGAGTTGATAGATCATCTCATTGATTGGCCTAAGAATATAAAGGGACCAAAGGACCTTTTTGCTAACTTAGCATAGTACTTTTGGTGTCCTGTAAGATTCTTGCCTGTTGTGTACCTTAATCGAGCCTTGGGAAACTTGAGCAAGACCCAATCAGTTTGTTTAAAGGATATGGATCTTCTGTACTGATCTGCAGCAGCCTTTTTCCTTTGTTGAGAGATGGATATAACATCCTTAATTTTTTGGAAAGATTCTTGTAGGTCTCGGCTATATTCATTTGCAGCGAAGATCTTTCCATGTACCTTGAGTAGTAGGGGACTTTTTGATCTTCCCTCTATCACCTCAAAAGGTTCTTTTCTCGTGGAAGCATGTACAATGTTATTGTAAGCATACTCCACTAAGGGTAAGTACTTCTCCCATTGGGACTTTTGATCTACTTTTGTAACATAAGATTTTAGTAGATCAAGAATTGTTAGGTTAGCTATTTCCCTTTGGCCGTCCGTTTGGGGATGATAGGCCATTGAAGAGAAGTTTAGCCTTGTGCCTAAATTCTCAAAGGGACACTTCCAAAAATTACTGATCAAAGGAAGCAACTCTGAGAGTGATATAGTCACCTTAATGTCAGTATTCCATCATGAATATATTTCCTAATGACAAAATTGTATAGAACATTAATAATAAATCATAATCTTCTAAATTCATCTTGAAGCTAAAAGTATAATCTTTGTGACATAAAGAAAGCACGCACCATAAACATACGTCATGGGGGCATCGTAAAATTATATCTAAACATACAAAGAATAATGAAAAGTATATATATAGAAATCACATTTTGTGATTTATTAGTGTAATTTAAAGATTCAACCAAGATGTATTTCTCTAACTACACAAGTCATGAATTAAAAACAAATCAGCATATCAAAGATTTATAGCACCATTTTCTGAGGTTTACAATTAATCTTGATGAATATGCAAAGTAGTATGAAAATCAATATGCAAAATATTCAAAGCAACATCTTCTCATTGCAAAAATTATACATGAAAACTAGTATGCTTAGTATGCATAGAGAACATTCAAAGCAACATCATCTCTCTCTAAGAATCCTATTATAGTATAAACATGAAAATCAATATGCTTGCCATGCATGAAAAACAAACAATAAAAACTCAACATAGTAGAATTTGACAAAACTTCCTTTTACAAAGTTGAAGACCGCGCCAATTCCAATAGGTCTCGCAGACAAAACCTCTAAAATTGATTTCAATCATGAGAAATTTCGTAAACAAGAAGACTTGGCTCTGATATCGATGCTACAAATCAGAGATATGTGGACCTCCAAAAGAGGAGTGCTTTGCATGCACGCAAGAGAAAAGGGAGGCGAGAGAGGAGAAGAAAGGAAGGAGAAGAGTGACACAAGCATTGGGGGCCAATGGATACTCCCCCCTACATGGATGCCTCAATGCATCCGTGTGAGCCTATCTATATAAGCAATAAAGTTACAAAAATAGAGAGCCCCTTTCTAAAGGTAGAGCTAAAAAGTAGGGATATCCCCTAAACTTGTGGAAAAAACTCTTGATTGTGCAACCAATATGCATCGTGAGATCTATTAGATAATTTGTCATAATAGCTAATATCTAATTCTCCTAAATGATTTTCTAATGTTAAACTGATCATTTAATATGGGGTGTCAGGGGAGAAAAAGCTAGAATATTGGTTAAGCTGGCAGACCAGCCACAGTAGGGATCCAAAGGGGGGGGCCATTTGCAAAAGAGCAATGTGCAACAATGAGCTTTTAAGACCCTAAGGTTCAGGCCATTAAGAATTCCAAAATGCTAAGGTTCCAAAATAATAAGGTTCCAAAATTCAAAGGTTGTGTCCAACGGTCAAGCTTAGTAAATTGGATGCTTTGTGAGTGTGCCAAAAAAGTCTTCAAGGCTCCTACATAAGAGGGGGCGAGCCCTGTAAGTAGGGGATGAGAGAGAAACACACACACACACACACAGGATCCCTTTACACAAAGGGAAGGAGGGACACATGTCAGCTCCCTAGGCCAATTTCCCACAAGGTGCACTCAAATCCTATTGGATGGCCATAGAGGTGGACCAATGAGAATTAGGCTAGAGTAAATCTAGTTTAATTCATTTAAAAACACTTAATTAAAGAACCAATAAGAAGTAAGCTCTCTAGAAGACTATTGGACAGTCTCCCAAGGGGTCCAATGAGCATTCAGCAGTCCAATGGCTTGCCTGATTCCTATTGGCCAGAAGACAAAGGGGACCAATGAGAGTTTAGTTGCATTAATTAATTACCTAAAGTTCTCACAAAAGGGGAAACGGGCACACATTTCACAAGACTATCACTTATGCTTCTTAAATCCTATTGGCTAAGCCTGGAGGGGTCTAATGAGGTGCCAGCAAGAGGATTTAGCAAGAGGGGTCAACCAAAAGAGAGAGGGGGTTGACTTTTCAAAGGCATTATTCCACACACACTCACACTAGCTCATGTGTGAAGCAAGAAGACTCTCTCTCTCCTTCTCAAGCTTTAATGGAAAGCTTATCACCTACTCCAAGCTTGTCAGAAGGGAGGCCTACACCAACAACTCTTGGCTTTGTGATGCAAATCCAACCAAGAGCCAAGATTCAATGCATGCTCATCTCCTCTACCATGCTAATTACTAAGCTATGCTATGCTAATATGAGTGATTATGTGAGGAGATATACATCTTTCTCGTAAGACTACTCCTTCTTCCTCTCAATCTACTCTCATACCGCGCTAGCTCTCACCATCTTTGAATGTGTGTGAGGTCTTGGGTCTGAGACCCTGAGGTAATTGATGTTGTATTGTATAAGTGTTTTGCTTAGTGCTTGAAGCTTCCATCTTCATTGAACTAGCTAGTTATTGAAGGAACACAAGGAATTGTATTGTAAAATGTCTCTCTTGATGGGGGAAACCTATAATAGAAAGCCTTTTGGAGGGGGGACCGGCTCCATGTAAATCTGGTCCTCAACTATTTTCAATAGCTTAATTTCTCTCTCTTTTGAAGTATTTTTCATGCCTATCTAACTAGGTGTTATACTTTTTGTTTCTCTCTCCACCCAAGCACTCTTATTATGCTCATTAGGAATCTATTCTAATGAAATGATCACTATGTTCATGCTATTTTCCACTACACACAAGTTACTAGGCCATTAAATGTTACATTGGTATCAGAGCACAAGGTTTCTCTTTTCTTGCTCAAGAAGGGAGGTCCTCAAGGTAGCTATAAATGGTTGGTATTATTAATTGCAATTGAGTAACTAGAATAGGGATTTTTCAGTCTTGCAGTGCGCCTGCCTTTGTGCAGATAATGGGGCATCACTGTCGAGAGCTATGGTCTTAATAGTGGAGTCCTATGGGGCTTGCCTACGGCTTAACCACACTATTGAGCTATTAGAAGCTTGATATGAGTCGGTATTGTTTTGGTGCTAAAAGACCCTCTCTTTTATTCCTTGTAGTTAATGATATTCGAGCCACAAGTACAGTAGCTTGAGTGCTTTTTCTAAAGGGATAAAGAGGAGTAGCAACTAGGGATTGAAGTGACAAAGTACACCTAAAAGTTGTTAGAATGGCTGAAAATAGTAAAGAGAGTGAAATTAATGTTGATTGCTTTGATTTTGCAATGAGCAGGCTACTAATGATGCCCCTATGCTTGTTAACTACCTTGTTTCTAAGCTTCAACAAGCCATGGGCAATCCATCCCTCCAAAGTGAAGTGCATCGGCAACTTCGTGCTCATGGGATTCTCCAAGATCCCCACCATGAAGAGAGAGTACCTAGGAAGCCTCTTTTTGAGACTTCCAAAAGAGGCCTCTCTCCGATTCAGGAACAAGAAGAGGATCCATACGAAGGGCTCAGAAATTTGCTTCTTGATGATGCATCTCCTTCTCAAAGGAGAACTCAAGAGCCCCTACCAAAAAAACGAGAAAGAAGTGAGTCTCCTGCCACCTTGACGGAGATGGCTCCATGAAGACGGCGGGCAAAACGCTCTCCATCACCTCCTAAACGAAGAAGACCATCACACACCTCTCTACACCATAATTCAAAGAGGGATGATAAAAAGCAAGAGAAGAAAAAGGCGAGAAAGAGATCACCCTCTTCTGCATATTCTTCATCCTCTTCCTCTTATAAGGCAAGTGATGGTGTAGACAAGGAGGACAAAGGTAAGAAAAAGGCGAGAAAGAGGTCACCCTCTTCTCCATCTTCCTCAAATTCTTCATCTTCTGAAGAAAGCAATGGTGCAACTTTTGAACCATAAAAAAGAAGAGGCCATAGGAAATCCTATGCCGCGTGGAAGAGGTCGTCCAAGCTCAAGAAGTTCAAAGAGGGAGGAAAGAGTATTTTTTTACTTACCTACGATGGCACCTTTGGTGCTACGGACAAAGTCTTGGCTTTTATTCAACAATTCAATGCGGCGTTTGGAGATGAGGGCTTCACGGAGTCCTCTAAGCTACACCATGTAGCCATGCACTTTCAAAAGTCCTCCAGGCAATGGTGGTCTAGCCTAAGGGCCAACGGTGAAGCTCCACGACCATAGAAATCTTTAAGAGCTTCCATCATGAAGCAGGTTTTGGCCACCGATGCCAAATACAAAGTACTCACCGAATGGCAAAGCTTGAAGCTCTCTCCCTACAAATGCATTCATAAATATGTAGACAAGTTTTGGGACTTACATATCAAAGCCATTGTCTTCAAAAAGATGGATTTTTGAGAGCAAAAACAAAAATTTTGTGCGGGCTTAACTAAAGGAATGGCGGAGTATGTCAACTCCCAAAGGCCACGCACCATATCTGCGGTTATATACCATACTATGGTGGCTTCTCGAATCAATTTCCAAACAGGGGCTAAGAGAAATCCTAAGCCCACGGAAAACAAGGGTTCCAATGAGCCTAAGGGGAAGGAAAATGTACAAAAGTATCCTAAGGACAATTCCTAAGGGGAAGGACAATGTACAAAAGTAACCTAAGGACAATTCCAATAACAACAAAGCTAAGGAGAAGGGAGTTTACAAAGGCAAAAATAAACTCTCTCCTAAGGAGCTTGAGCGTTATCACAAGGATAACCATTGTTTCAAGTGCGGCGAGCAAGGGCATGCGTACCGTGCTCATCCCCAAAAGAACACCCGCCATGAGCCTCCTAGAGCTACCTTGGTCGAAATTCAAGAAGAGGAAGCTCACTACAAAGTATCTCCTCTATGAAATGCTTGGGGAAAGGTAAGAGAACATGATGCTTTTATTCTCTTTGACCCTAGTTCTACTCACAATTTCATATCCACAGAGTTCGCCACCAAGCTAGGCATCCAAGCCTATGAGATGGGAGATGTCCTACCCACAGATGGTGCTTTCAAGGGGCAAGAAGCTTCAGTCACTCCCTTACTCGGGAAATTGAGGCTCCATGTCCAAAGCTATGTGGACAAAGAGGACTTCTTTATCTCTCCTCTCAAGCACGAGGATGTAATCCTAGGGGCACCATGGTTTGATCGCTTGGCTGCCAATGTTAAATTCCCTGAAAGGAAAATCTATTTTAAGTACAGGGAAAAAGATATGTACATAGATGCTAAGGAAATGGTTAACACCATACCTATTGTACATACACAAGCTTTCAATAAGTCAATAAAGAGCTCTATTTCCGTGTACATGATTTTTGTTAAAGATTCTCAAAATGAACCTAATGCTTTAGCAAAAGAAACTATAAACAATCACAAGGAATTAGAGTTATCCAATTTTCTCAAGGGGTTTCAAGATGTTTTTATTGATGACATCCCTTGTGAACTACCTCCTAAACGAGGCAATGATGACCATGAAATTGAACTTTTTCTAGGAAGTTCACCGCCTAATAAACCTCCTTATAGAGTTTCTCAATCTCAACAAGAAGAGATTATGCCGCAAGTGCATGAGTTAATTGAAAAGGGCATGGTTAGGCCAAGCTCATCTCCATTTTGCTCACTTGTGTTATTAGTGCAAAAGAAAGACGACACATATTGTATGTGTGTCGACTATAGATCACTAAATAGGATCACTATCAAAAATAGGTTTCTTGTTCCACGGGTAGAAGGCCTATTTGATAAGCTACAAGGGTCCACCTACTTCATTAGGATTGACCTAAAAAGTGGCTACCCTCAAATAAGAATAGTTGATCAAGACATTGTAAAGACCGCATTTCACCCTACGTTTGGTCTTTACAAATACATTGTCATGCCTTTTGGCTTGACCAATGCACCAGCCACATTCAACCAGTTGATGGAGAAGCTATTCAGGCCTCACCAAACCTTTACTGGAGTGTTCTTTGATGATATCATCATCTACTCTAATTCATTAGACGAACACAAGCAGCACCTCCAGGTAATATCTCAAGTCTTAAGATAGAATAAACTTTATGTTAATCGAAAGAAAAGTGAGTTTTTCTTACAAGAGATTCAATATTTAAGTCATATTATCTCTCAAGATGGCATCCAAATGGATCCATCAAAGTTAGAGGTAATAAAAGGATGGCTAAACCAAGGAATCTTCATGAACTAAGAAGATTTATAGGTATGTGTGCATACTATAGACGCTTTATAGAAAAGTTCTCACAAATCGCGGGACCATTACATGACCTAACAAAGAAAAATGTTAGGTATACATGGTCTGCCAAGGATAAAAATGCTTTCGAAAAGATTAAAGAAAAGCTTATCTCTCAACCTGTGCTTACACTGCCAGATCTCTCAAAGCCATTTGAGGTTCAATGTGACGCTTGTGGTGATTGCCTTGGAGCTGTTTTGCTCCAAGAAGGGCACGCCATAGCCTATGAAAGTTGAAGGCTCAACCCTATTGAGCAAGCTCTAGGCATATATGAAAAGGAGCTCCTCGTAGTTCTACATGCCTTAGACTCATGGAAGCACTATTTATTGGGGACTCCTTTCATTATGCGGACGGATCACCAAAGCCTTAAGTACTTCATGATGCAGACCAAGCTCTCCGACAAACAAATGAGGTGGGAAAATTTCCTTTCGCAATTTCATTTTCATATTGGTCACATTGCTGGCAAGCATAATCAAGTAGCCGATGCACTCTCAAGATGACCGAGAGTGAATGCGGTTTCCATAGCAACTCACAATGATCTATCTTCTATGATAGATGAGTATATTGCTCACACATAATCAAGTAGCCGATGCACTCTCAAGACGACCGAGAGTGAATGCGGTTTCCATAGCAACTCACTATGATCTATCTTCTATGATAGATGAGTATATTGATCCCGATTTTAGAGATGTGATTTCAGCCCTTGCACTAGGAAAGAAAGAGGAACCATTTACTTTACAAGATGGTTATCTTCTCTATGGAAATAGACTATGCGTTACTAACTCACTACGTGAGAAAGTAACGTATGAATCTCATGCTCCTCCGTATGCAGGGCAAAGAGGGATTCAGTCTACCCTAAATGGATTGAAACATATTTCTATTGGCCTACCATGAAAGCAAACATACAAGAGTATGTTTCTAAATGTGTGGTATGCCAAAAGACGAAGTTTGATAGAGGGAAGCAACCTGGATTGCTTCAACCTTTTCTAATCCCTAATTCACCATGGGAGAGCATATCCATGGACTTTATCTTTGGATTGCTTAAGTCTATCCATGGGAATATGGGAATATGGATAATAATAGACAGCAGGTTTAGTAAACAAGCTCATTTTATACCTGTCAAAAAGACTATCTTCATTTCACAAATCGTCAAGTACCATGGCTTGCCAATGTCCATAGTGTCAGATAGATATCCTAGAATGACCAGTAATTTTTGGAAGGGTTTCTTTGAGAATTTAGGGACAAGGATAAATTTCTCTTCGGCCTATCACCCGCAAACGGATGGCCAAAGTGAAATAGCTAGCCTAACAATTCTTGATCTACTAAAAGCCTATGTAACAGAAGTAGATCAAAGGTCCCAATGGGAGAAGTACTTACCCTTAGTGGAGTATGCTTACAATAACACTGTACATACTTCCACGGGAAAATCACCTTTCGAGGTAATTGAGGAAAGATCAAAAAGTCCCCTGCTACTTAAGGTACACAGGAAGATCTTCGCTGGCAGATGAGTATAGCCGAGACCTACAAGAATCTTTCCGAAAGATTAAGGATGCTATCTCCATCTTAGAGCAAAGGAAAAAGGCTGTTGTTAATAAGAACAGAAGAGCCCAATCCTTTAAATAAAATGATTGGGTCTTACTTAAATTTACCAAGGCTCGATTAAGGCACACGACAAGCAAGAATCCTATGGGACACCAAAAGTACAATGCTAAATTAGCAAAAAGGTACTATGGTCCCTTCCAGATTCTTAGACCAAACAATGAGATGGCCTATGACAGGGGTTTTGATGATTTTTTCCAAGTGCCATTGTCAAGCGGGACTACGATGGTGCTTTGGAGAAAGCGTTCTCGCCTGAGAGCGGATGTTTACAGAGAGACTTTTTCTTCAGTATTTATGGGATTGGCTTCAGAGGGTTCGATATGCTACAGGAAATTCGATGAATTTTGCAGATGGGAGAGGAAACATGTTTGCAATGTCCAAGGCATACTTCAAGGATGTGAAGTATTGGACCCAAATGAAGCAATTTCAGGTATTTTTGAAGAATATGCGTTTGTGGATATGATTGGAGAATTGGATATAGTCATGCGATCTAATGATCAAGCTGGAATAAATATGGGTAAGGTAAACTCTCTTAACATGTATGATTTTACAATTCAAAGAATAGTTGGATGCAGAAGAGGTGCAAGTGAATACAAAATACAAAACAGTAGCAAAGAAGGTCAAGCCAATGGCCATTCTGTGGCCAAAAGAGAGTGATACAGTTATGGAGAAAGCATCTCAGCAACCTATTCTCGAAGATCCAGGTAAAATTGGGCACTCATTTACTGAAGAAGCTCTACAGGAGCTAAAGATTGGTGATGTAGATTTTTTGAATCGAGAAGAGAGAGAATGTTTTCAAAGAAATGTTAAAGAAACATGGGAAGGCTTTTTCTTTCCAACCTAGTGAGATTGGTTGTGTTGATCCTAGTGTTGTAGCTCCCATATGGTGATATTTACTGTTTCGTACTTGCCTTGAAATTTACGGCCTATTCCTGTTCCAAAGGCTCATCTTCCTAAGTTGGTTGATTTGCTGAATGAGAAGATTAAGATGAGCATATTGGAGCCCTCTTGTGCTTCTTACTCTAACAGGTGGTTTACAGTTCCCAAGAAGAATGGTACATTGAGGTTCATACAAGATATGCAGTCGGTAAACAAGGTAACTATCAGAAATGTGGGAATAGGTCCAATGGTTGATGATTTTGGAGAGGCTTTTGTAGGAAGATCCATCTATTCCATGGGGGACTTTTATTCGGGCTTTGATCAATTTCAATTGGCTAAGGAAAGTAGGGATCTAACAACCATGCGTAGTCCTTTGGGATTAGTAAGAATGTGTACCTTGCCACAGGGAGCAACTAATTTAGTTGCTCACATGATGAATGGGATGAATAAAGTGTTGCGGGATTTTATTCCTTAGGTTACCATGCCTTTTATTGACGATGTGCCGATAAAAGGATGTGAAGAGGGTGAAAAAGATGAAGTTAAAGATAAGAGGAGTGCAAACATTTTGTGGCTAACCATATTGTTGATTGTGACAGGATATTATCAAGGGTTGAAGAGGTCAACCTTACACTCTCATGCCAAAATTCTATGTTTGGGGTAAAAGAAATATTGATTGTCGGACACTTAGACGTAGCAACTGTCCTAAGGTGTGATAAGGAGTACTTTATTGGTGCTTTTGTAATAGTGGAGACAGATTTCTTGCCAGCGCGTTGAAGGTTTCTGTGAGACTCTTGATTGGTGGTTCCTTGACAAAGTCGAATGGGAATATATATATCTATGACAACACCAAAAACTATCAAGTCAAAAACAAATAACAAGCGTTCAGAATCTACAACTAACAATGATTTATGACTTACAATTTAATGGGAAATATCTTGAGATTCCATTCCTCAAGTGCATGGAACGCCAAGAGTACATGTGTTGAACAATGGCCACTATGCCATCGACCCTATGATTCTTGAAGCCAAGAAGTCTCTCCTTTCAATGTTTGTCGAGGTTTCGAACTCGATGAGGCCCGATATATGCAAGTTTCATGAAGACCCAAGATCATTTAGAAAACACTTGCGGCAGCATTCTCCATTAGAATCCCTAGTGTTATGCAAGCAAACCTCTTCTATCTCATCCTTTGAGTTTCTTGAAGTGGAGAAGAAGAAGAAGAGTTGTGGTGTTAGAGAGAGAGACATGTTGCTTCAACAATAAAGTGAGGAGGAAGTGGTTGAATGGGGAACAAGGGGAGAAGAAGTAGTTCAAATAGATGGTGTAGATACGAGGGAGAGATATGTGGTGCAGCTATGTAAAGCTTCCATTTGTGCTGTAGCAATGGAAAGCTTGGAGGGAAGGGGAGAAGTGGTTCAATGGGGAGCAAAATGAGAAGAATTAGTTCAAAGGGATGGTGTGGATGAAAGGGGGAGAATATCTAACCAACCCAAATTATTTTCTCATATTAAACTAATCATGTAATATGGGAGAATAGACAGGAACACGGGTTAGAATATAGGCATGTGCTTTCATGCTTATCTTGACACGGGGCCAATGGGTGGGAAAGGGGCCCAAATGAGAGATGATTTGTCAAAGAGCAAGGCTAACCAATGGAGCTTAAAAGACCTTAGGGTTAGCTTCATTGAAGACCTCCAAAGGTTAGCTTGAGGTGGGAACCCGGCCCAATCTTGAGGTGCTTGTCGTGCTTGATGACTAAGGTGCTTGAGGTGCTTGTTGTTGCTTGCTAACTAAGATGCTTGAGGTGCTTTTCATGCTTGTCTACTAGGGAGCTTGAGGTGCTTGTGGGAACACTATCCAAGCTTGAGGTGATTTGTCATGCTTGATGACTAAGGTGCTTGAGGGTAAACAAAAAGTCAACAACTATCCCTACAAGGAGGGGGCGAGCCCTACAAGAGAAGGCTAGAGAGAGAACACACACACCCTCACACAAGGCAAGATTGGTACAAAGAAAGCAAATAGGAAACTTGTCAAGTTCCTCCTCATGTTTCCCTCATGGTGTGCCTAAAGCCTATTGGTTAGCTTCCCAATGGGTCCAATGATAATTTAGTAGATTAATTAATTGTTTTTACATTTATCAATTCCTCTCTCTCAAAGGGGAAAGGGGGACACTTGTCCCAAGACTGGCCTTGTTTCTTGTAATGCATCCTGCATTTGATTGGCCAATCTTGCAGGGGTCCAATGAGCTTCAAGCTTGAGCTACAAGAAGGGGTCGACCAAAGCAAGAAGGGAGCTAGCTTGGGGAGTATACTCTCCCACACACACTCACACACACTCTCATTGTGTGAAGTGCAAAGTGCAAGAGCTTCATCTCCTTCTCCAAGCTAGTAGAGAAGTTTAGAGCCTACACCAACACTCTTGGCTATGGAATGAAAATCCTGCAACCAAGAGCCATGCTTCAATGCTTAAGCTTGCCATCTTCTCCATCTTCATTACTATGCTATTATGTATGCTAGAAGGAAGAGTGATGATAAGTGATGAACTAATTCTTTATCCTATCAAATGTTTCTTCTTCCTCTTTCCTACCCCCATTCCCCGCTAGCTCTCTCCACCTTCGAAGTTGTTTGAGGCTTTGGGACTGAGGCTTGGGATAGTTAATGCTTTTGAACAAAGTTTATGTTATGCTCTTGATGCATGAAACTTTACATCTTCATTGCATCATCTAGGTCACAAATAACAAAAAGATTTTATTGTACCAAGTATCTTAATGGGAGAATCTATAATACAAACGCCTATTGGAGGGGGGACCGGATCCACATAAATCCGGTCCGCAATTGCTGTCGAGTTCTCTAAACTCTCTCTCTTGCAAAAGTATTGTTCATGCCAAGTTAATTAAATACTATGTTTATGCTTCTACCATCAATTAAGTTCACCCTCTATGCTCTCAAAGTAATCTTACAAAAATGCTTTCTCTAATTTCCTAATTCCGCTACTCTCAAAGTCATAGGCGATTTCCATTACACAGGTGGTGCAACTATGGAAAGCTTCCATCTGTGCTACAACTATGGAAAGCTTGGAGAGAGAGAGAGAGAGAGAGAGAGAGAGAGTGAGAGAGAGGCCTCTGTAAGTGTAGAGAGAGAAAGAAGAGAGAAGAGGTAGAATAGAGGGTACTGCTTGAGAATGTAGATTTTGGTCAAAGAAAATAGTTTTTTTGACCATATATTTGGTTAGAAGAGCTTTTGGGGAGTGAAAAGTGAGATTTAGAGATTTTTTTAAAAATTGAAATTTTAAGGTTACTTTATGGACATCCATGAAAATGGAGGGAAAACCCCCCTATCCACCCCCCCCCCCCCCCCCCCCCCCTCCCTTTTTTCCTTTCTCTCTCGTTCTAGGAGACAAAGCTATAATGAGGGGAACAAATAGGCCCCTCCGGGCTCCCTTCTACCCTATTTTTTAAAGGGTATAGCTTTGGCCACCACCCTCTTCCTATTGGTCCATGCTTAATCACCCCTTAAGAAAAAGGGACCTTTTGGGGTTCATATTTTTCCTAATGAGCTTTTATATTTTATGTAACCATCTCTATAGTCTTGATGCTATCCAAGGTGGCTTTTGCTTCCCTTGGCAGGGCTTTGGCACCCCTCTCTTGGAGGGAATATGTAGATTTTTTAATTCTTTTTAATTCAATTCTACTGCTTCAAAATAAAAAATCTATAAAATCCAAGCAAGAGTCAAGAAGAAAATCGGCAAAATTTTCCCATTTTAGTGTTAAAACCGGCAAGCAACTTTCCTCATGAATTTTTCTATTTGTCCTTCTTTTTAGCTTGAAAAAGAGAGAATGAAGAAAATAGAAGAGCAACGTTGCTTGTCTTCTGAGATATGATTGTGTTGAAGACAAAGTGAAAGACGTGTAGGACAAAGCATCTTCATCTCTCTCTCCTTCTAGGTCCGTCTCTATTTTTGAGTCCATAGTATGAAATGGATTTGTGGCTTTGTGATCTAATTTGGCAAGAGTGGAATTTTGTGCTTGCTACTTGCAAGACTTAATCAATGAGGTGAAGGAAGTAAATATATATATCTTGCAGGTAACCCACAATATCATTCATGTGCATTATAGATTGATGAAAGCACCCTTAGCTCCATAGATTGAGCCATACATGAAGAGAGGACCATTTGTAGTGATGAAAGCCCTTGATTTGAAGCTTGAAAAGGAGAGACACACTCACTTTATCTACGCAAGACCCATGCCTAGCAAGACAACCTCCTCTACTCTCAAAAGCCTCCATGTTTCACCCCAACCATGGCTGATTGACTCGCATGTGCTTCAGTGACAACCACACCTCACTCACATATTTTGGCTGATAAAAAGTTCCCTTTTCCTTACTTTAAGAGCCCCTTCATCATTTGATTAGTTCCCACACTCATATGTACAAAAACAACACAGACTAGTTCATAGCACATTTGATACACATGCA
The DNA here is from genome assembly GCF_014529385.1 of Adiantum capillus-veneris. Lineage (NCBI taxonomy): Eukaryota > Viridiplantae > Streptophyta > Polypodiopsida > Polypodiales > Pteridaceae > Adiantum > Adiantum capillus-veneris. Next base: position 92,576,283 of record NC_140941.1, on the reverse strand, counting down.
TACACCTGTCAACCTCCATGGATGCACACCTTTCAAGATGCATTATTTATTTACATGTTGCATATGATAAATCTCACACATACCCAAATAGTCCACATGGGGGTGCCGACATCAACTCTCAAAAGACGTCTCACAAACGATGTAAAAAGAAGCAACTAGGACAACTGCCACGCATGCATAGTGACAAATGGCAAACACCACATATATATACTTTGTACATGCATGATTTATGTAAATTTGACACTAAAAAATCATTACATTCAATTTGGGAAAAGCCCTTGTGGTGTCTTGATTCATCTCCCAAAAACGCAACACATGTTGTCCCTGCAACTAGCATGGAACACTTTCAAGTGTTCCAGTGCCATAATCTAGCATTATCCAAGTAGTCTCACGTTTGCATTCATCTCAAGAGAGTTTAAATAGAAAAATGCTACAAAAAATGCACTCACTTGCACCAACCATAACCATACACCATCCATCATCCACCCACATTCTACCATAAACCTTATTTGAGTGCTTGAAATAAAAGGCATGAACCCAAGAACTTGGCACCTTGTTATTTGTGTGCTTGACATAAAGGCATACATATCTTCCCTCTATCAAACACGTAAATTGCATGCATTCCATCTCTATGGTTTTACATTCAAATTGACATAAATTCGCCTTGTATCTCCCCACATACCTACCATAAACTTCATAAAAAAAGAGAGACCCCGTAAAAAACACCTTGTTTTGTCTAAAACAAATGCTCCAAAAGCCTTCTATCTCACACAAAACTTAGGCATCATTACCAAATGCCTTTGGTGGAATCACATAGCTATAATCCTCAAACCTTTCTCAAATCTTTATTCATGTGCATTTACAGCCTCATTACACATGAGATAGCACATAGAATTTTGAACACCCATAACAAAAGGCAACCTATCACAATATTCTTGTACACCTTCACATGACAAATTTGCATACATAACATCTCCCAACTTTTGTTGCATCTCTAGCTCAAGGACATAAGACTTATGATCGACCATATGATTAGGTTTTTGAAGGCAAACCCGTTCTTCGTTATCTTGCATAACCTTATCCCAAATGCTTTCTAGCTCACCATGGAAGCTTACAACTATAGACATCCCATCAACAAACAAGTTGTAGGGAGATACATAGTCTTCATTAACCTCCTCAACATGCATAATTTTACTTTCAATAGCATCCAAATCAGCATTATGTCTAACAAATACATGCTCAAGAGAAACATTGTCAACGGGTATCTCATCAAATAGTCCATATGTGAATACATAGTCCTCAAGCATCTCAATGCTGTGCATAACAAGAGGCTGCTCATCACTTGAGATAGTAATTTCTCACTCTCATTTTGAGACCCTAGAGAAGAATCAGGATCATCTTTATCCATGGTATAACATGCATGCACATGTTTGGTATCCTTCTCTAAACTTCCACATGCTACTATGTCTACATGCTTCTCTTCTTCTTCACAAATGCCTGTCTCAAGCTTCCATAGTGCATACTCCACCATAGGCTTACCCAAATGAGCTTCTTCCCATTGGAAGTTGAAATTGATAATTTTTAGAACCTTATGTATTGTGAATATGTCATTTATTTCATTATCTTCCTTGCTACATAAGTATGCATACTCATTGAAAGCCTCTGCATCTCCATTTGCAAGCCTCTTACTAAAATTCAACAATGTAATCTTTGCATTTGACCACTTACCACATGTCTCATACATATCAATATCCAAGATGAACTTTTGAAGCACCTGCATAAACTCAAAACGATGATATTGGCAAGCAGCCATAATGAGAAATCCATGTATCCTATCATCATGCTTGTTGGTGGGTGTGAAGCCCCACCACACAATGCACCAATGGCCGGCCGCATCGGAAGATCTCTGAGTATCCATAGAGTTAAGAAGCAGTACCCTTGCCAACCTAGAACGGCGGTGTCAGCCAGTGTCAGCCCTGCATTATGAGGGCGATTGAGCAATCAAGGGTGTAGATCCTCTAACTTAGTACATATTGTTGAATTGATGACATGCAATCCATCACATCCTCCATATTTTTTATCACCTTCCTTGGCCTTAATTCCTCTATTGGCTTTGATGTCACCCCAAGTTCCACTACCATAGAACTATTTCGTGTTGTTCCTGCTAGACTCGACATTGCACAACCACCTTCTTTCGAACAATTTGAATCTTCTTACGCATTGTTGCGGCCCATCTGATGGTCTCCCTTTTTACCATAAAGCTTTCTCCAATAGTCGTCTTACCTTTCTTCCTATTCAATTGTTCTTGTACTTCATTCCAAGTATACCGTGCTCCCACCAAATCATTAGCTTCCTGAGCAGGTTTCTCTTCTTTGTCCTTCCACATTAGCTTCCACTTAAGGTCTCCATTTTTCAATTCTGGCAAAGCCATCAGAGTAGTCAGAGGTGTACTCTGAGAGATATCCGATTGTTGTTGATATTCAAACAGACCTGCCATGTAGGGAGCCAAGCTCCCTACATTAGCTTCCACTTAAGGTCTCCATTTTTCAATTCTGGCAAAGCCATCAGAGTAGTCAGAGGTGTACTCTGGGAGATATCCGATTGTTGTTGATCTTCAAACAGACCTGCCATGTAGGGAGCCAAGCTCTCCACATCCATCTATCGCCACTTATCCCTGATCTCCTCCTTAATTGGAACCCTCTGCAAAACCACTTGTCCAATCCATTTCCATTTCCTTGTTTGCACTGTATAGTGGAGCAAAACATTCCTTTGACATATACAAAGTTTTAGCCAAAAGGCATACCTTTTCTAAATACCATTCCAGATGAACACGGCGCTCAAGCTTCACATTTTTTTACCATAAAATAAGCATTTGGACCATAAGCAGACCCAAATTTGGCCTTCATTGACTGATCTGTGATCCGCATCATATCTTGATTTTTGACATGATGGAGCTTGAACGTTGTTGACATGAACTCCAGAGTAACCTGAACTCCAGGTGCCACATAGCCCCCGCTTTTCCTTAACAAGTCGAACTTAACTTGAGCGTTTGGGTTAAAGATCCATCTTACCCATGGGAGATTTGCATAGTCCCATAGCCCCAGTTGCCTAAGCCACAACTCATTCTCAGAGTTAGCCATATCAAGCACTGTCCCTTGCATTTCTACCCCAACTTCCTCCTCCTGCTTTGGAGACATGCATGATGGCTTGTGCTGTAACAGTATTTCCTCCTTATGATCCTAGCAAGACTGAAAAAATCCTCAACATCGCCTACATCCTCAGAACCAGGACGTACATCAATGCCCTGCACAATATTCCAGACGCCCTTTGACACAAGAACGTGTTGCATCATATAAGCCCACATAGGGTAATTGTCCCCATCCAACCTGTCCTCAGCAGCAAACATCTTGAAGACATCTATGTTGTTGTCAGCCATGGTAAATGCTGCACCTGATGTGAAAACTGCCCAAAAAATAGAGAAACGGAGTGGGAACAACACGTGCTATATAGCACAAACCGTAGAAGACTGTAAGGCACCTGTTATGCAAAAAACGGCACTGACAGAAACTCTGTACAAAATGACGAAATAACATGTGCAACACTGCTTGTAATGGAAACGGAGGTCGAAATGAGCCCGAATCAGAAACGCTCACCAAACCTCATTGTAATCGGAGAACATGAGCAGGCGTGTGTTGGAGCAGCTGGCGACTAAGCCCGGGAGGACGTAACCTGCTCTGATACCAATTGTTGGAATTAGGGTTGCAAAGAAACGCACACAGCTTGGAGAAGACGAAAGAAGCTCAAGGCACACAATAGAGAGTGTGTTACTTAGTGTTCAATGGAAAGATAGATAGCCCTAGAGTGATGGGCGTATATACAATGCTTGGGGGAAAAACCTCCTAAAGAGGGAAAAAATGCCCTGGCGGTCCTAGTGTGTTCACACATGTGGTAGTGATGTGTTCACACACATCACTACCACATGTATATGGTAACATCTCTCTCTGCGAGATGAAGGCTAAACGTCAAGTGAGATGAAGGGGAGCGGAAGAGAGAGAGAGAGAGAGAGAGAGAGAGAGAGAGAGAGAGGCTGCCAAAGACGGCCGGCAGTACTCGTAGCCAATATACCTAAGTTTAAACTTCTTAGGATGAGGACCCATTTTTGAATTGTACAACATGACCCAACTTCAAAGACTTTGAACTTCACTTGTTTGTTAATCCAAGCTTTCCTTTGTTGCTGAACCACCTCAACTATATACGAGCTAATAATACAATCCTCTTTTAACTCCAATAGATTTTCCCTCCTATGTTGCAAAGATTCGTGTGGTGTCAACTTATGTGCAACTGAAATCCTCAAGCTAGGAACAACAACCTCCATCGGCACAACAGCCTCTAGACCATACACTTATCCGAATGGGGTCATCCCTGTTGCTACTTTATAAACTATCCTAAATGACCAAAGTGTTAAATCCAACTTGTCATCCTAGTCCTTCTTGTTAACTACCACTATTTTCTTCAGAATTCGGAGTGAGACTTTATTGAGACTCTCAACTTGTCCATTTGCTTGAAGATGGTATGGTGCTGATTTCTTGTGAACCACCATGTGAGTCTTTGTTAGCTCCGAAATCACAGAGTTTAGATTATGTGTACCGTGATCCGACACTAACTCTATTGGACATCCGAATGAGGATATGATGTTCTTATAAAAGAACCTTTCATATTATGTGTACCATGATCCGACACTAACTCTATTCGACATCCGAATCGGGACATGATATTCTTATAAAAGAACCTAGCCACGCTAGTTGCAGAATTATCCTTAAGGCCACTATCTCAATCCATTTTGTAGCATAATCGATTGCTACCAAAATATATCTACTGCTTGTGCGGACTTCTTCTAGCTTAATAAGTCCAAACCCCATTTTTGAAAAGGCTCTACTGGTTTAATTGGATGATCCTGCATCCTATCCGCGGCTCTTGGTTGCCGCAGTCCCTGGCACTGCATACATTTCCTAGAGTATTGATGTGCATCTTTTAATACCAACGGCCATCACAAACCAGCTTGTAAAATCTTCCTTCCAATTATATGCCCTAAAAAGTGAGCACCTAAATCTCCATTATGAGCTTCTGGGTGAAAGCATGAAAGGGTGGCTCAATTAAGGGTGTCCATGGACATCCCAACTATTCAACTATGTGGGTGTGCATAGGGTATAAAAATGACCTTCTTGACATTTGGATGTGGAGAGGTTTTTTTTTATAATTGATTTTTTTAAAGGGTTCAACTGAAAGGTTACTCCCCACTATCAGGTTACTCCCCACTATCTTTAAGTAGTTATGATGTGGGGTTCTCTCTCTCTCTCTCTCTCTCTCTCTCACACATGGAGGCTCCACATCTATCTATACTATATATAATGCAACTTAAAATTTTCAAGGAAGGAGATCACCCTCAAATGGGATCAATGGTGGAGGAGGAAAATGTGGGGCGCGTCAATCATGGACCGTCAGATTTGACGTTGCCCCGAATTTACTAAGTTACCTGAATTTACAAATTTGCCCCTTATTTACTAATCGGCCCACATGTACAATCTGACATACTTGAATCACCTATATTTCAACATACGCATGAGGGCGTAGTGGTTAGTGCACATGGCTCGTGCTAGGGAGGTCGGGGGTTCAAGACATGGGGTGCGGATTGACCCGAATTTACAAGCTTGTCCGAATTTACTTTTCTCCCCAAATTTACCAAATACCCCAAATTTACAAATGTGCATCTGACGGCCCGAATCACCTAAGCCGTCTATCCTATTTGAGCATGCCCGTGCAAGATAGTGTGGAGGGAAGGAGAGGCTATCCACGTGTCACTCATTGGCTCACTTGATAGAAAGCCTTACAAAACATATGCTCTAAAATGCAAAAGTAAAGGATAAGATTGAAAATGCAAAAGTGAAGGGTAACATTGTAAGAAATGACAAGCTTTAGCTTTTATGACTCAAAGTCAAATGACTTTGTACTCTCCATAGAATAAGATTGAAAATGCAAAAGTGAAGAGTAACATTGTAAGAAATTACAAGGTTTAGCTTTCCGGACTCTAAAATCAAATGACTTTGTACTCTACATAGAATAAATTTCGAGTTTAAATGCACATAACAAGCAATGAATACTTTCAATAGAGATTTTGTTATTTAATGAGAATTTAAATTTAGAAGATATATTTGGCTTTATTTTTTCAAGGGTTTTTTTTTCAAGATCAATATTGATATTTTTAAAAGAATTTGGAAGGTTGTAAATAATTTGTTATTGTTTCTATGACGTTAAAATATTCTATAACTTCTTTATTGAAATGAAAAGTTTCATGAACGCTTAACCTCTCCACACGTAACCCTTCCCTTCTACCTATGCATAGTGTCGTGAGAGTATCAACAAATAGCAGTGGCTCCATGTGTGTCCCCTTGACTAGGCAATGTGCCTATCCCTCCCTCCCTCCCTCTCAAGCCCTCAAGAACCTTTTGGCATTTTCCCTTTGTAGCCAAAATGGCCTTCATTTTATTGATGTATCTACAATGCCCATCTCCTTTCAATTCAGATGCACACCAAAAGTACTAATAATCTCTAAAATCGGCAATTTTGGACCATTTTTATGCATTTCACTTCCTTTTAACCTGGTTTAAGACTGGCTAATCTAAAATATCAATGGCTAAGCTTAGGTAAACCTTCTCCAAACAGTGCTCACAAGGAGTCATCCTATTCCATAGCTTAAATAAGACACACACACACACACACACACAATGTTTAACATCACCAGAATAAATGATTTGAGGGAGAAATACTATCAAATGAATTTTGAGAGAGAGAGAGAGAGAGAGAGAGAGAGAGAAGAAGAAGAAGAAGAAGAAGAAGAAGAAGAAGAGATAATTTTAATGTTGTAGGAAACTATCCCAAGAGACCTTAAAGATCTATCCTGACGAGGAGAGTTGAACTCAAGACCTGTTATGAGAGAGAGAGAGAGAGAGAGAGAGAGAGAGGAAGAAGAAGAAGAAGAAGAAATACATAAGAGACCTAAAGAATACAGGCAACAAGTCTTAATTCTTGAATGCAATCGCTTACATGCGCACATACTTTCTCAAGGAGGGAAAGGGGTTGGGATTTTTAATATCTTAGAAAATGACCTCAAAGAGAGAGAGAGAGAGAGAGAGAGAGAGAGAGAGAGTCGACATTGCATACTTAAAGATTAGATTGATCTATGGGACTAAATTCAACATGTAGCATGCTTGAAGACTATGGATATAATGGTCGCAACTAGCAAATATAATCCATGGAGGTTCTGGGAGAGAAAGAAATGTAGGCAATGGTCCATGCTAAAATGTTAGAAAATAAATTTGATGTGACCAAAAGATAAGCACTAAAGTAGAGTATAATACTCACACTCTCAAATTTTAAAGGGACATAATGTGTATACAAAAGGAGGCTCTCCTACAGTGCCTCAATGTCCGGTCTCACATTTAAGAGAGTAGGAGCTAAGCTACATGGTTGGTATGGTAGAGATTGTGCGTAAGAGAATAGGCTCAAGCATGTAAATGGTTGAATACAATTGTCTCTCTCGAAGAGAAACATGATTTTGTAATTTGGGGAGAGGGAGGCAGAGATCAATGACATGCATGATTTTAGGTCACAACCTCAATTTTGCACCACATCTTGCACTTTAGCATAATGGCCAGAACTCCTTCAAAAATAAATAACTACGCGATGTTATTTTTCTTTCATTTCTATCACAATTTAAGATGCAAATGATGTGAAAGTGTACATGAACAAATAGTATGCACCTTATCGTACTAAGATACTTATGCATTGTTGTGATTAGGTGATGATCTAAACCACTACCATGCTTGTGCACAAAAGAAATCCAACTCATCTCTTTATAGCTTGAAGCTTTATTGGTATATTGGAAACCATGAGCCCTAATCTTTTCAAAACTCTACTCTTAGACATGAAATTTTTTATAATTACACAGTGTAGCAGTTATGGCCCTTATTGGCTTACCGAGTTTGTTCTTCCCGACTTGGTAGCACTTTTGTCAACTTTAGGTAGACCAAAAGAAAGACTTACTTCTTACTATATAGGAGATTATGATGTGCACTACTACCAAGCCTTGCTCCTAAGAAAGATGCAAGGATAGAAGCAAGTAAGAGAGTGGAGCAGAGAAATTGAATTCAATTGTGTTCCTATTGTTGAAACTGTTGAGCTTATATGTGAAGAATTTGAAAAAATTTTCTTCTGTAAAGTTGTAGACCACATCGATTCCAGTGCCTCTCGTGGGTAGTTTCTGCAAAATCGTTTTCAATTAGCAGAAAAATAAAAAACAAAAAGCGGAAGTTGCTTTTCAGGTATGTACGCAGTCCGCGAACGATAACTCATGCTTTATTCTCAGTGATACCATGATGTTGTTTCGTTGATACCATGGTTATTCTCGGTGATACCATGATGTTGTTTCGTTGATACCATGATTATTCTCGGTGATACCATGATGTTGTTTCATTGATACAATGATTATTCTCAGTGATATCATGATGTTGTTTTGTTGACAACAGAAACCAATTCCAGAACCCACTCCATTCTCAAAAGAAGTTCTAGTAGCTTTCATCTCTTCACACCGTATTCACTTATTTAATCTGTATAATCAAGTTTCATAGCATTGCTAGACCAAGATAAACCAAAAGGACTCTCTCTCTCTCTCTCTCTCTCTCTCTCTCTCTCTCTACCCCAATAGAAGTACAACACTTTTGAATTTGTTGAACAAGCACTAGCACCTCATGAAAAATAATTTCTATGAGAAACTCCCAAGCTTGGTATCAAAGAATGCTTTGCAGCATCTTAGATATATTCATTCTTGTTAGAATCTATCAAGAGGCATGCATCACTTTTAGAAATGCAATAGACTATACATGTAGGAAGAGAGTATTGATAGTGTTCCACTTGGAAGATAAGATAGCCCTACAAAAATAGAGGCAATGTTTCTTTGGCCACAAAAACATACTAATTTAGCATCAACACAGCCCACATCATCCAATGAGCACGTGGAGATCTTTGAAACAATCATAGATGACAACTTCTTTGCCAGATTTAGAGCGCACCTATTTTCTACGAAAATCATTGGGCAGGCTGTGGAAAGCTCTTTGCTTACATACGGAGCTCAAGTTTTGGAGGTCTTAATGGTCAGTGATGCGCAAATGGAACTACCAGAGCGAAGTCAAATTTCTCATACAATACTGTTCGAGGAGCAACAAGCTGAATTCCTAATGTTTGCTTCCTCTGAGACTGGGTGGGAATTGGCAATTAGCTCACTCAGGTCTTTTAATGATGCAAATGAGCCTCAACATTTGGAGCCGACCATTCTTAGGGGCAATTTTAATTCCAAATGGAGAGACCATTTAACAGATGCTGGTATTATCTTCGTGAGAAACTATGAATCCATGACTAAACACGAATATCGAAAGCGAATGCGACATCTTATGCAAAAGCAATTTGGACAGGCAAACAATGACATTGATCAAGTCACTGGAGTAGAAATTAAATCTAGGAAAATGACATTGTCTGAAAACATCATTCGGTACATTGTTTTCGAGTTGAGCTCATTTGGGAAGGTGGATCAAAGGGAAGTAATACAGATGGTTCTAACTGACAAGCATGTTCCGTGCATGCATGATCAATTCACTAGTATTATCTTTTTTTCTTTCCATAAAGGGCGCGAGAATTTTATAGTAAGTATAGAACAAAATTACATTGCACTACTTTACAAACTGTTGTTACCTCCGAGTTACTTTTTACCGATAGTAACGATTTACATATTAAGACTATTACAAAATTGGCTAGGGGAGTTTCATCAGTTTCATACACCTCTACATTCTGTACCACCATAGTGACTACATACATTTCATCACGGACTACCACCCAAGCTTCTTCCCCAAGGGAAAGGCGTTAATTACTTCCTGCAGATGGGTGATTAGCCTTATCCCATTGTCGATCTATTTCTTCAGTTTCTCTCCCTCATCTTTGTATTCATCAATCATCTTCTACAGGTGAGAGTAAGATCCATCCAACAACACCTCCTGTTGTTTGTTGATATTCACGTTGTTGTACTATCCCATGCAATCCATGAGGACCTTGTAGTTTGCTTGGTAGATTCTGCACTGCTCCAGTTTCAGATGATCGACCTGCACAGAAAAATGGGAGAACACTACTCTCAAACTTTTAGTCTTGTAAGCCTCATCAAAAAACAGTTGTTCCATTCTTTCTAAATGATCCAAAAAAATTCTCCTCTAATCCTATTCCAAACTACAGATAAGAGAGCAACAAAGTCTCCTCGCAGGAGTTGTTTCCAGTTGGGGGTGAACCCTAATACACTTATTATGATTGGGGCCAGAATCTCTCTGTTAGTTGGACATTTAATGAAAAGGTGAGGAATGTCTTCTTCACTGCGGCTGCATCTCTTGTAGCTCCCTGCTCCCATGCCTGCAAACCTCATTCTATATCCCGTCCAAACTGCTTTGTGCATGATAAGCCATAGCAGTACAGAATGCTTGGCCGGGGTATCATGATGCCACATAGTTTTGAACTTAAAATTCCACTGCCATATATCCATATACAAGCACCTTTTTCTCTTGAGAGTGACATGAAGTTGTTCTTTCAGATTTGGGGGGCGGTTGGGAGGGTTAGACACAGCACACCCTCCTGCTCAGTACAATGCCTTGGGTGACGGGTTGGGTTGTTCCGATAGTGTCCACTCCTTCTCTTTTGGAAACATGGCTATTCTTGATTGTAAAAGAGTTAGCTCCCAAGGTTGCAGCTGCTGGTATCTGCTGAGAAGCTCAGTCTCATTCTTCCACCTATGCTCTGTAGTGTTCCACACATCTCTCCAGGTGATGATTCCCTTATTGTGCAGTCTTTTGGCTGACCTTACCTGTCTCTGGTTGAGCTAGGGGATAGGGGGAAGAGACCACCACATTGACTCGGCTGCTCTAAGCTGCCAGCTATATTTCGACTCCTAGTTAATTCTTAATAAATTTATGTATTTATTCCAAGAATTCCACAGTCATTTAAGAAGGTATGACCCCTTTTCTACGACTTCAAAGGGTCCAAGGAACACTGTGAACCAGGGTAGGTTTATGGTTCCCTTCAACCCTCGGAAATGGAACTTATGACTTTCCCAAAATAACAGCGAGGCCCACTCTTCATCTGGTTGCTCGAAGGCTTTGAGGATGAGTTTTACAACTAACTTATCTGCCCATAAGTTTATGTTAGTGAGGCCAGATCTCCCTTGCTCTTTAGGAAGACATCAAATTTGCTAGGTCTTTTTTAAGGGGGTCACTTGACCAGAAAAAGTTCCTACATGTTCTAGTTATATCTTTTAGTTGAACATCCGGGGGTCTCCAGCATGAAAGGAAGAAAAGAACATAACAAGAAATATAGTGTTTGATTACTACAGCCCTACAAGCCAAGTTAGCTTGGAAACACATCCATCTATTCAGTTTGGTGTGGAATTTGTCCATGACCCACTACCACCATTGTGCCATTGTTATCCTAAAGCCAAAAGGGATCCCTAGTATTCTAAAAATGATTCCAGCCTGGATGATTGAGGATCCCTGCTCATCCACCCACCTAGGCAGAGTGGACATAGAGGCTCTGATCCCTGTTTTTGGAGTGGTTGATCTGGGAACCCGAGGCTGTACAGAAAGTATTGAGACATTCCCAAAAGGCTTTTAGAGAGCTATTATCATTTTGCATTAGCCCATTAGTGTCATCAGCGAATTGAGAGAGACACTGCTGCTTCCCATCTGACAGCTTGATACCTCGGAGGCTCCCTTGCTGTATTTTTTCTTTGACCAATCAATTCAGGGAATCAACTGAGGTGGCAAATAGGAGAGGAGCTAGTGGGCAATGCTGTCTTACCGATCTGTTGAGTGGGAATGTGTCCGATAGCCCATTGTTAATAGCCACTCTAGCTTGGGTGTTTCCCATCAGCGTTTAAATATACCTTACAATCCTAGGGCCAAATCCCATCATTACTAGACAATCACGAATGAAGGACCATTCTAGCATGTCATAGGCTTTGTCAAAGTCAACCTTGACAAAGACGTAGTCTTGTTTAGAATCTTCAACATATTCTATTCCTTCCCACATTGCAATTACTGCTTCCATTAGCCTTCGCCCTTTGATGAATCCCTTTTTATTGGAGCACAACCACTCGGCAAGGGCCGGGGCAATTCTGAGAGCTATGGCTTTGGAAAAGATTTTGTAGGCAGAGTTTAGCATTGTCAGTGGTATCCAGTTGGATAGCATTTCCTTCGGGCCTTCTTTGTGTAGCAGTTTAATGATACCTGTGTTGAGTTGAATCAAGAGGGCTCCATGTTTAACAGATTCTACCCATACAATGAGCAGGATTGGTACAGTATAATCTCTAAAAGTTTGATAGAACTAAGCAGGGAGGCCGTCTATGCCCGGGGTTTTCTTAGGCTTAAGAGAATCAATGGCTCTTTTGATTTCACCTAACGAGAGCTCCGAGTCAATTTGGGCACTTAGATGGGGAGGGACAACTCTTTTCCTGCAGTTCCGAACGATTCCTCTAGCCAGTATGATAGCCTCATCCTGCGCTTCTAGTGGGCTGAACAATTGTGCAAAGTGCTCCCTTGCTGTTTCAAGATTCTCCTCTTTTGATGTGGCTTTCCCTTTTGCACCTACCAACATTGGGACCAGTTCTCTCTGATTCTTCTTCCTAAGGCTTCTGAACATAGCCTTCGAGGGTTTGTCCACCTTTCCTGCCCAACATTCTCGAAATAAAACTTCGGTGTGGTGAAGAGTAACTTCTTCCTCTATCTTAAGCTGAGGCCTAAGGGTGGCTATTCAATTTTGGACGACAGTTGTTGCAGGCTTCAAGTTCTATGAGTTCGTTACAGATAGAGTCCTTCATTTTCCTTCGTATCTTTGTTACCCTTTTCCTAAATGAGACCAGGGAGTGTTGAGTGTTGGAAATAGGGCCTTTGCTAGTGTGAAACCCTTTGAGAAGGCTTGAGCCCATATTGCTTTGATGTTTTCCTCCACCTCCTCTTAACTGAAGCAGAGATGGGTCGGTGTGGAACCAGTGATTCTGAATCTTGCTGCATTTGTTATCCAAAGTGATGATTAGGGGGTAGCGATCAGAAGCACAGGAGGTGAGTCTGGGTGCTGCTTTAACTCTGTTGAATTGTCTAGCCAGAGGTGTGCTTAAGTAGCATCTGTCTAGTCGAGCCTTTCAAGCAAGATTTCCTTTCGAGTAGTTTTGCCAACTGAATTCTCTAGGTGTGCCAACATCCCATAGGTCTAGTTGCTCCTTGAGGTTCTCCCATTATTTTTTCTCTATCCTTGCTATACTGTTTGCCCTTTCATTAGGTACCGATCCTCAATGGTCTCTACCATGTTAAAGTCCCCCAACAGAATGGTCTGTCCCTTTAGTTGGGCGAGTGTCTCCACAGATTGGTATTGTCTTTGGTAGAGTCACCTACATAGATGGACACCATAAGGCAGCTGATAGGGGCCTCTATGGCTAGTGCTACCCAGTACTCTCCTGAAGAAGATAGTGGTTGATTAGTTTTCCAGTTCAGAGGAATCCCCATGGCTGTTCCTCTTGATCCTCTATGTGAAACCATTGATGCTCCTTATATATCAATTATAGCCTCTACTCAAGATCTTGCCCTGCTATTTTGACTTCTTGGAGGCCTATGATGTCCACCGGGTAGTTCTGTGCCCATGCTTTAATCTTCTTAGCTTTGTTAGGGTCAGACAACCCCTTTATGTTCCACGAGAGTAGCTTCATTTGTTACTTCTTCTATCTTTTCGGTTTTTGCTCTGAGCCCTAGGAGAGGGCTGGGTTATTGAGTTGTGGCTCCTTTTGTTGTCTTTGTGTACTTCCATTGGTGAGGGGCCTACCTCGAGGTTTCCAACCTGGCTAGGGGCCACATTCTCTTTGTTGTGTTCATTGTTGCTAGAGGTTTTGTTAAGATCTATGGCAATGGATCTGTCTGCTCTGTTTACTTGCTCTTCCAGCCGTGATTCTGTGTCTTCCTCCTCCTCGAGTCTTGATCGATCGAATCTGCCACCTCAAAATATTCCCATTCACGAAGTGAGGCTAGTAGTGCATACCTGTTGGACTGCCTAAGTTTAGCTCTATCGTTTGCCTGCTTGTCTACAGCGGGTCGTGGCACTCTGTGGCCTGAGGGGGGACTGCTGATACCGGTGATTGATTATTGCACTCATTTTTCTCAGAGCTGGTTGGGGTTATTTTTGGTTTAGGGTTCTTGATACGGAAATCTCGAACAAAGTGCCCTTTAGTTCCACAGTGAAAGCATGCATTTGGCAGGTATTTGTAGCTCAATGGTTGTTCAAAGCATTCGCCATCATCTAGAGTGATCACCATAGCTTTCGGGAGGTCCTCTGAGATGTCCATTTCAATTAGGTACTCTTGAGGGTGCTAGGAAGGGATGTAGTCTCCTCGTGGGCGCGACCTCCTAGGACCTTACCGAGCTAAGAGCCAATCACCCTAAGGTGGTTGTGAAAGTGTAATGGTAGGTTCGAGAGCTCTAACCACAAAGGGAAGTGTGAGAGCGCGTCTCTTTCGGCATTGTATTCCTTATGCCATTTGAATAGGCACAGAGGGGAAGTACGCAAAAGCCACTATCCCGAGCTGAGAACCCTAAAGGCCATGTATGCATTTTTAATACAAAAACGTACTGATTCTTGGGCAGGGCCTAAAAGGTCTCTACTTCCGCCCCTATTGCACCCCATTGATTCCTAATCCAGCCTCTCAGAACTTCGGCAGGGGGACGTGGCGCTAACAAAACTATAAGGGCTCTGTTTTCTAGATCGTTTTGGGTTTTGTGAACTTGAACAGTAGGCAAAATGACCAGAGGCTTGCCGTCTGGAGTCTTGCCAGAGCCTCCTGCATGAGGTCTTCTGCTTCCTCCTATTTGAGACTCAGTGGTGGCAGCAGTATAGGCAGAAGTAGTGGCAATGCCTTCAACAGCCCCATGATGTAGCCCTCGCGGGTGGTTGTGTGAAGAACCCAACATCTTGCCTCGCATGTTTTGCGGCTTAGAGTTTGCTTATACTGTCATGCAAAAGTTGGTCGTCATCGCAAGGGAATGGCCCTGTATGGTTAAAGTGGGAGTAACTCTGCTGGTGAACCCCATTTACTCCACCTGCGTGGGCGGCTGTGGAGTTAAGATGCACTAGAGTATGATGGGGTAGCCCGCCCGATGCCCAAATGTTGGGAGATCTAGTGTCGGGCTTGAGCGTGGGTGAGATGACCGGCAAGGTCATCTTACAGGGTAGGGGCAAACCAAGAGCTCAGAGGTGTTAGGTAGCTACACCATCGCTAGGGTTTTCTCGCTAGTAGGGCGAGGATAAATTTTTTACTAGATGCAAAAGATCTAGTAGTATTATCTTTGCCCTCCGTATCTCTTTTCAAGCATTGAAGAATCCAAACAACAATGACGGGCTTTTCCTAAAGCGAAGTGCTTTAACCATGCTTGCCGCTGTTTTTATGCAACAATATGACACCATAAGCAAAGGTGCTAGTCTCATTTATATGCTGCGATGCATAGGGTCGCAAATGATATTGGCCCCTCTAGCATGTTGCCGTTGGAATTATGTAAATTTATAGTCAATGCAATGCAGGATCTCTGAGGAGATGAAGCTCATAGTTATAAGCTTCTGGACTGAGCACACTACTGTGTTACCAAAAAAGAAAGACATATGTCTACTATGAATCAGACGCAAAGTATATGAAGAGCACCAATGCACCTACTAGATAAATCCCAAGTAAGAGAAGCTTCATTCTAATGAATTCTTATATGTTGGTACTCAATATTTGCATGGTTGCTATATGCTATCATGATTTTTCCCTCATTGTAGAATTTTGATAATAGTTCTTTTGTTTGTGCTATGCTTATATTGTGGATGAGGAACTTCCAATCTTTTGTGCAAAATATATATATTTGTGTCATTTCCATTATAGCTTTCAGGTGGCGGTATACATCTATCATAGTTGTTCTTCTCCTAGGCTTTGTGCAATACCACCATTTCTTTGGCACAAAAAAATATCACTCTATATTTGTGTTATATAGTGGTGCATTTGTGCTATAAATCTATTATAGTTTTTGTCATCCATATATTTGTATTATAGATTTCACTTTGTGCTATACAACTATTATAGTTTCTTCCCTCCTAAGCATTGTGCGTTTTGACCAAACCTGTGCTATATTGGTATCTAATTGTAGGACCTAATCATAGTCTCTACTGGCTGTTTCTCCTTTTTATTCAATTCACGCCAAGATTCCTCAGGATCTTGGTTCTTGCCACTCAAAAGATTGATCTTGTATCCTTATAAAAGGGAGACGGCGAATGAGACTCGAACCCTCTACCATCAAAATCGTAACCTCTAGGTTATCTCCCATAACCAACCAAGCAGCAACAAGAAGCTGCACCATTCTCTGCCCGCAGTCCTAAGTCCCAGCGTGTCCCATGCTCGTCTCCCTGTGCATTGTCAAGAAATGTGCAGTGCAACTAGGAAAGCGCCGGGCCTCTGACTGTGAGGATTCGTAGCAAAATCAAGCAAAGCGTAGATGATTTGAAGCTAAAAACACACTCAAAAAGAAAAAAACTCCAACCATGAATGCTCCTTCTTGAAAAATAACCAAGGTTAACTCAAAACTCTTGTGTGTGTGTGTGTGTGTGAAGATTAGGTATAGCTTCGCTGCCAATTGCACAGATACAATGCTCTTTTGACCTGTTAAATTGACGCTTCGATTCTTCATCGTGAACATTTTATGGAGCTTCATAACTTAATTGGACAAGATGAAGTAGTTATTGGAGGAGGGGAAACCCTAATTGGAGGCCTCACAACCTAGAACATGTAGTGGAAGTAGCATGGGACTGCACTAGCACCCTGGATTGGAATGGTTGTATCTCCTTGCTTATATGCCCAAATGAGCTCATTCTTGGCTCTATAAGTTCCTTCTCAACTTAAGAAAAGATGGAAAGATCATTGATGTGGCATTTTGAGCCATTTTGTGCTATTTTTGACCATTTTATGGCCATTTCTAGCCATTTTTTTGTCCAAAAATGCCCAAACAACCTGGAAAAAATCCCTACTTTTGTGGAAATTCCTCCTTTATCTCAAATTTAATGTTGAAACTCATTTTACCACTTGGTAAGCACTTTGGACACGTCTTTTATGCCCGTGCATGAAACCTGCTATTTTTGGCCAAGATCGCCTGCATTGAACTTTCTAGGCAAAACGAGCGTGTCACTCAAAACACTTGACATTTGTACATTCCTAAAGAAGATTAGGCATGCTTTAATGTGTTAGAACATGCAACGGTGCTACGTCCCCGGCCTCGCCTGCCCAACAAGGTATGTACACGCCTACAACTATGGCAACTGTTTTCGCATATATCACACTATGACATGAAGAGTGAGGTATATATTTTTATTTTCACATTATGCACATGCCACGTCATGAAATCCACCCCATCTAAACTTGCATATCCTCCGGCATGTGCCACACATATCTTTTTGCAGCATGTTCATAATTTAAATCCACATACAAGTCGATTTCATCATCGCTTGCAACAAAATCTAACGTATCATCTTCTCTTCCTTCATCCACATCTATAAAATTGACTTTCTTGTGAATCAAAGGGATCTGTATCACCTCTTCATTTGAATAACTTGATTCTTTTCCCTGTGATGGGAATCTTCATTTTTGTCCCACCTAATTCATACAAGGTATAAGTTGCATTCCCATGTACATACTGAACCGCATAAGGACCAAACTATCTCTTTGAAAGCTTCCTTATTGTTAAATGATGGTCTTCAAGACTGCTATCATACACCAACACCCAATAACCTTATTCAATAGCTTTAGGTATGAGCCTATGCATCTTATCAAACCTGTCTTAATTCTTTGACTTTGCATCTTTCAATCGTGCCACTACATTCTCAATATCTTGAGGTCTTCTTTCCGATTGTTGTATGCAGAAAGCAAGAAGGTTTTCCCTACTCATTCCATCTTCCCAAGGCAATACATTCCATGTGCGAATTACATCCTCAATCGGAATTATAGGTTTTTGACCGTACATCAACTCAAAAGGCATATAACCAATAACTGAGCTATGAGTTGTACAATTGGCCCATAAAGCATACAACAATAACCTAGGCCACTCTTGCATTTTACCTTTGCTGGCCTTGGCCTTAGCCAAAGCTTTAATGATAGGAGGATGCCCACGCTATGATTTACCATTTCCCTCAGGATTATATGCAGTAGTGAGAGAAAGTTTAATGCCCAACCTAGAGAAAAATTCCATGGCTTTGTCGGCATCCAACTCACCCATGTTTGCTGTTATTTTCCCAATACAGCCATAATGACTAATTACATCATCCAAGAGGAGCTTCAATATCCCTTCTGTGCTTTTTGTTCTTAGAGAACGACCTTCAATTTGGTTGGTTTCCATAGGCCTTTCTCCATATTCTTTTGAACTCTTGATTAGTTCACCCTTCTTGCCTTGTCAAAGTGCTTAGATAGCGTCCAATGAGCAACCAGTCACCTTGATATAGGTCCTCTGTAAACAACTCAAATGCATTTGACAGACAAACATGATCACCCTTGGCATGAGAGATACTATAGAACCTCGTGCCTACATCATCGCCCTCCACAACCATGTCTCCTTCATTTTCATACCTTGCTCTTGAAAGAATATCCGCAAATGAACTATCTTTCCGGCACTATGCTTAAATTTTGGATTTAAGGACTTTATGTAGGCAATGCATCTCAGCATAGCAATGTCGGGAGTTGAGTAGCTTGTGGTCATTCCAAGAAGGGGTAGACAATTAGTCTCCACTATTACATTTGCTCCTATCAAATACTCTTTGTCACATTTCAAAGCTGTGACTACTCTCCATATCTCTCTCTTTACCTGTGGATAGTTGCGTTGATGAGCACTTAGGACTTTTGCTCCAAATCTCACAACATATTGCTTGCCATTATCATCATCTTGCCCAATCGCGCATCAAATCCTTGTGGAGCTAGTATCCACTGTCACAATTACATATCTTCTACATTCATAGTTTACTTTCCTCAAAGTTGGAGACATAAGCAGCAGCTTCTTTAATTTTCTCATGGCATGGTTATGCGATTCTTCCCATTGAAACTTTTGGTTCTTTCTCAAAAGGTGATATAAAGGTTCTTCCACATGCGCATAATGTGGAATCCAGATAACCTAGAACACACATGCACCCAAGAACCCTTGAACCTCATTTACATTTATACATATCTCTTTCATTCTTTGAATCACATCAATCTTTGTTGGACAAGGGCTTCTACCATATGGCCCACACATATGTCCCACAATAAGGACTTTGCTCACACCAAACACAGAATTTTGCCCAGACAAGGTAAGGTTCACTTCTTCCAATCTTGACAAGATCTCATCACAATCATTGATATGATTGCATTGTAGTTTGTGGTATGAAGACACATAGGAATTTGTTCATACCATTCATCATATGTGCAATTGAATTAGTTGCTCCATGAGGTAAGGTGCACGTCCTTACCAAACCCAAAGGTGTTCTCATGGTAGTAAAGTCCCTGCTTTCCATAACTAGCTGGAATTGATCATACCTTGAGTACAAATCCCCCATAGAATATATCGCCCTTCGTGAAAATGCCTTTGCAAATTCATCTATAGTTGGCCTTGTACCCGCATTTCTGATTGTCACCTTATTTACAGGTTGCATATCCTGAATAAAGAGTAAAGAACCATTTTTCTTTGGAACTGTGAACCACCTATTTGAATATGGAGCACAAGGAGGCTCCAGAATACCCATCTTGATATTTTCATTAAGCAACTCAATGAGTTTTAGCAAATGGGCCTTTGGAACCGGAATAGGCCTAAAATTACAAGGTACATGAGGGATAGTGAAGATCGCCATAGGAGCAACAAAGGATGGATCAACACACCCTATCTCATGCGTCTCGAATGAAAAATCCTTTCCATGTTTGGCAAGCATTTC
Organism: Adiantum capillus-veneris; assembly: GCF_014529385.1. Lineage (NCBI taxonomy): Eukaryota > Viridiplantae > Streptophyta > Polypodiopsida > Polypodiales > Pteridaceae > Adiantum > Adiantum capillus-veneris. The sequence continues at coordinate 92,556,189 of NC_140941.1, read as the reverse complement.
TTCAAATCATATTCTCTTAACCTCTATCAAATTGTCCTTGCAACCAATCTTTAACTCCTTCAAAGTATCATGTCTAAACTTATGTCCAATCTTGCTCCGCTCACGAAGACTAGGTTGCAAAGCAGCTTGATCCATCTTACTGTACAGTCTTTTGGTAGAGGTAATGCTACTAGTTTCATTTTCTTTGCCACAGACTTATATATGGTCTCCACTCGTACATCAACACCTTGAGCTTTTTTGAAATCCTCAATGACTTTTTACATTTCTATTGAGAAAACTTTTACAACCTCACTTCCCATACGCAAATTGCAATCCACTAAAGACTCTAAGTCTTGCATAGTATCCACAAACGAACACTCATAAACACACCTGTAATGAATTCACCATCTTCTGGCAAACCATTCATCTTCAAAACTCTTTGTACACTATTTACATGTTGTCGTTCACCGTGCTTTAAGTCCTCACACTTTGTAAAATCAATAGATCCATAGTCTATTAGTCCTACAAAACCTGTGAAAACGTTTCCTTTGCATATATATCAGGGAAGAACTTTTCTCTTCTTGTACCACTGCAATCCCGCTCTACAATGGTACATGGACAAAACCCCTTGTATTCCTGTAGTCCTTGAATTATTTGTTTGCCTTTGGCAAGGGTTTCTCTCTAAGACTTTCACAGTTCCTTTCATGGTCCACAAAAACAGTAAGGAACTGTAATGCACGCTTCCCAATCCTCATCCTTATCCTAGCATAAGCAGTGATGTATGGCTGCCCAAGGATAAGAGGGTATGTAGAAATCTCCTGTACAAAGAAATTTTGGTCATCTTTCACATCCCCTATAGTTACCTTTACATTTGGACAAGCTTTGTACAACTCCCTTGATGAGTTGTTTGCTGCACCAATCATCCATCCATGATTTATATCAATTGTCCATTTTCCTTTTTGATAAAGACTCTTTGACATGAGGTTATTTTTTGACCCATGATCTATCAATGCAACGTATGGCTCTTCTAAGTCTCCCAATTTTACCAGGGTCTCAGTAGTGGCTCTTGCCCAATGACTCTTCAAGTAATAACTCTTGTGAGTGGTCTCGACTTCATCTTCATCATCCAAGAAGCGAACGTGTTTTAGTCCCCCCTGGACTTGTAGCATTCAACAATTCCTCTAAACCCTATGCATTTAAAGTCTCTCCTTCACGCTGTACACGGATAGATTCAGTAAGAGAATGTCACTTTCTCTTTATAATATCAATTATTTCTTCATGAAACTCCCTCTTTGCTATGCTAAGGACCTCACCCAAGGTAAATTCCACCTCACTGTTCAAAATTCTCTCTTCCAAAACCTTTTTGAGATCCGTTGCTACCTCTATATTGGATTGGAGGGGGATTGGAGTCTGTAGGCGGGACCCTTTGCTTTCGATTTCGTTGCTTCCTTCTTCTTCTCTTTAGAGGCTTCCTGCATAGGCAAGGCTCAGGAGTAGGCATTTGTTGTGGATAACTTGATCTAGGAGGCACTGTGTTGTTTCTACCTCCACTCCTTGTGGCCCTTTTTGACGGTTGTTCATCCCCATTGTCACGCCTATGTTTCTCCTCAACAATGGCCTCATTGGATTGGAATTTGGCAATGTACGCATGCACTGACATCCAACCTGTTTCTAGCTGAATGCAATCTCCAGCTTCATGCAAAACTTCTATAGTCATCTTACCCTTCATAGAAGATTCTATTGCACATAGACATATCTCTCCAATCCCATTAGGTTCCTCTTCTCCAACTTTGACTGATCCTTTTTTCTTAATAGGCTCCACTTTCAACCTAGAGGTGGTTGCCTCAACCATCGAGATGGCATGGCTAGTAGCCATGTCCTCAACTAGCTTCTTCATCCCGCCCTTTACAAAATTTTCCCCCAAGAACTTACCACTTTCAGCTAAGTGAATCTTACCATCTTTAAAGAAAACAATCTCCTTCATCAAGGCATCTTTGAACTTTAACAATCCCTCCTTGCATGGTCAATACTATCACACCATATGCATCTATTTACAAAACCTTCTCGATTTTGAGGTCTTTGCCATGTACATTGACCTAATGGTTGTCCCTTTTCTTCTAGCCTTGTAAGCTTTAGCTTTAGCTCTTTCATTCCCTTGACAATATCATCTAGAATGGACTTGTCACTCTTTGGAACCACAATAAAAGGCTTTATGAGACTCTCAAGAACGATTGGGGCTTGAGTAGGATTAACTATCATCTTTTCTCTTCTCATTGTTGCTTGGCTAGTAGTGAAATTGGATCTTTGACCTCATTCCAATCAGTCTTCAAGCCTTGCTCCCCATCCTTATCCTCAAGTGGCAACTCTAACTTCTCTTGAATCTCTTTACTTGCATCTTGCAAAAGGAGATCTGTCTTCTTTGAGTTTAGGGTAGCCTTTTTCATCCTTGGCAATTGATCATATTGGTGTTCAAATTCCCTTAGCAGTTTGGTAGGCAAAAGCCCCTCTTTTGGCCGAACTACCCACTCTAAAAAAGTCCTCTTTGTTACCCTTTCGGATTCCTTCATGAAATACTCTTCCTTCAAGGCTAATTTGAATGATTCCCAAGTTCTCCCATGATCATTTCTAATTCCCCTTACCTGCTCTCTGATCTCGGGAACCACAACTAGCTCAAAACTTTGTACCATCTCCGTTTTGGACACTCGATGCAGCTCCATCTCCTTTACATACCCACAAAGATACTGTGTTATATCTTTACCATTGAGTTGGTCTATTTTCTTTACCACTGATTGGAGCACTTTGGTTGAGGAAAGGTCCTACCTTTCAACAGCTTGCTGCTGCTGTATAAACACCGCAAAGGCTTGAAACATTTGCATTGTGACAGGATCAAATCGCACTCCCTATTTCTCTTGTTGCTCCATAGATTTAAATCTTTGATTTGATACTTTCAATGAAGATTTTGAACCCTCACCGTAGCCTACTTTGCGTCGGGTTCACCAAAAATGTGTCAAAAAATGCGCAGAGTGCGGCTAGGAAAGCGCTGGGCCTTTGACTGTGAGGATTCGTAGAAAAATCAAGCAAGGCGTATATGATTTGAAGCTAAAAACACACTCAAAAAGAAAAAAAATCCATCCATGAAATCTCCTTCTTGAAAAAGAACCAAGATTAACTCAAAACTCTTGTGTGTGTGTGAAGATTAGGTGTAGCCTCGCTCCCAATTGCATAGATGCAGTGCTCTTTCGACCTGTTAAAAACCCTTAATTAACGCTTCGATTCTTCGCCGTGAACATTTTATGGAAGCTTAAAAACTTCATTGGAGAAGCTGAAGTAGTTATTGGAGGAGCAGAAACCCTAATTAGAGGCCTCACAGCCTCCAACATGTAGTGGAAGCAGCATGGGACTGCACTAGCACCCTGGATTGGAATGGTTATATCTCCTTTCTTATATGCCCAAATGAGATCAGTTTTGGCTGTATAAGTTCCTTCTCAACTTGAGAAACGATTGAACGATCATTGATATGGAATTTTGAGCCATTTTGTGCTATTTTTGACCATTTTAGCCATTTTTTGCCCGAAAATGCCCAAACAAGGTGGAAAAAATCTCTATTTTGGTGGAAAATTCCCTTTTAGATCAAATTTAATTCTGAATCTCATTTCCCACTTGATAAACACTTTGGATATGTCTTTTATGCCTATGCATAAAACCTCTTGTTTTTTTGCCAAGATTGTCCGCATTGAACTTTCTAGGCAACACAAGCGTGCCTCTTCGAAACACTTGACATTTGTACATTCCTAAAGAAAACTAGGCATGTGTTAAAACATGCATCGGTGCCACGTGCTCGGCTTTGCCTACCCAACAAGGTATGTTTACGCCTCGAACTATGGCAACCATTTTCGCATGTATCACACTATGTACATTGTAGCATTTGGGCCCAATCATAAAAAACATTAAGAGTGATGTAGATATTTTTATTTTCACATTATGCATGTGCCACGACATGATAGTGTGCTGTGTTGGTCTATCCGCCACCTTGCCACATGCCCACCTATTTGATTGCCGCATTGCCAATTCCTCACATCGTATCTCGTTTGGTTCTTTGTAATTTTTGTTTTAATATTATTGGGTCGCCCCTACTAGTATCTCTCATTGCAATAGTAGTGTATGTTCTATAAAATGGTGTATTTGTGCTATAGTTCTATTATGGTTTGCTTTTAGATTGTTTATTTCTATTGGAGCTTTCACTTTGAGCTATGTAGCTATTATAGCTGCTCTCCTACTAGGATTTTGCAATACAACTTGAGTTGTGCTAGACACATATCTCCTATTGCTATATAACAGTGGTCTATTTTTGTCTGCTATACATCTATAATAGCACTCACTTAACCCTATGTGTGATTTCTAGTTTCTCTATGTGTTATTTAGTTCTCGCATCCCCACCCTTGTGCAATGGGTTCTAGCTCTCCTTTCCAAAATTTCCAGCATAGACAAGACCTTGCCTTTGTCTAAGCTTATGTTTATGATTTCCACAAATGCATTGATTTAAGAGGTAATGTGTGTGTATTGTGTGTAGACAGAGCATTATTTGAAGTTTAGAGAGGCCCATCTGGAGTTGCAAATTGGATAGAGGTCATTTGAGAAGCTAAAGCCATGGTTTATAAGGAAGCTAACAGATTGCAATACGTGTTGTTGTGTCTAACACATATAGATGTTGTTCCTCAAAGACACATTCAATCAAATGCGGTCACGTGATGCTAGTTCCCATGATAGGACATGTGAATACAAATGTGTAGTTTGCAAGTCAAGTGTGCCTAGAGAGAAGTGCGTTGCTTTGCAGCACTCCTTGTCTGGCACAACACAATTATGGGAGTCATGTGTATGTGCAAAGAATGAGGAAGAAGCATTTCATAATTACAATTGTCTTATGGGGGAATGTGATAAATGTGGGGTGAAGAATATCTCCTATTGTCCATTGAAGCAAGAGTGAAGATTTGTAACAGTCCTCTACCGAGTCATGATGACTTGATGAGGCACGAATTTTCTTTATAGAAATTTAAAACAACTAGTATGGCTAGCGGCCTTCGGCCGCCTATGTGTGTGTGTGCGCGCGCATGTGCGTTCAATTTACATGTGTCGTCAGAGTTGTAGGAAACACTATCGGATGAAGTAGGTTGAGACACGTGTCCGGGGAGGGGGCCAGAATCCTCCCCCTGCATGATTTCATGTTCATTCATGCCACTTCTTTTATAATGTAAAAATTCCTCAAGTGCAAACATAAAATGCTCACATTTGGATTTATAGCTTCTTAGCGCATTGGTATATGGCTTTGTACAAAGTGGATACCATATGACCACATTCTAAGTATCGAACAGTTTGTCCCACTTTGCGTTCAGACCACTCAAATTTTCTTGATCCCCAATTGAGCCCCCCTTAGTAAGGCGATCCCTGAAAATATATGGCACTAGGCAGAAAGCCCAATTTCGTGGGACCTCTCTCTCTCTCTCTCTGTCTCTCTCTTTGTGTGTGTGTGTGTGTGTTTGTGTGTATGTTGTGGCTGGGCTACGAGAGAGTTCACTCACCAGAGCAAGGAGGTTTCAACACATGTCGGGTTATCCAAAGAAAGCCAATGAGGCTCACATACTAACCAACTTTTGCACTTAGATAGGCTTGCTAATTGGCAACATAGTAGCGATGGCACCCTTTGGCCTGCTTCACACCTTTCCTTCTTCCAATGTCGATGCTGATGGGGCTCAAAACGGAGACCCATGGACCTTTTCTCTTCCAGCATGGATGCTGGCAGGGATTTGCAAGTTGGGTATCTACCCAAAACATGGGCCCATTATTGTGCCCTCTGCTTCCTCTCCTGTATAGATTAGAGTTCGCCTATCACTCGTCTTGCCAATGCTTATCAAGTAGTGCATAAATCGCAATTATGGTAGCAACATTGGCAAGAGTAGCAATGAGGAGCAAAGTGGCCTTGGGCATCCCACTCCAAGCATAGAATCAACTTATCCTTCTTGTGTTGCATTCGCAACTTTGCAATAGGTGCCTTTGACTCTCCACAACCTCTCTCTCTCTCTCTCTCTCTCTCTCTCTCTCTCTCTCTCTCTCTCTCTCTCTCACACACACACACACACACACACACACACACACAAAATCTTTCACTGGGCAAAAAAAGATTGGCTGATAAATATTTCAGGAGCCCTTCATCTACATCTCTATTATGCCGCCCATTACATGATCACACAAACAACTGTCACAGTAAAAGCACATGTTTGGATGCGCAGCTAATGGGAGGATACGAGTCGCCAAGGCTACCCCATACTCCCGAGTGCGGGGAGTACTATTAAAATATCCTCTTAGCTGATGGCCATAACTACGGTACAAGAAGATCTTATGAGGAGGAAGAAACTGGGCTAGCAGGTATAATCGATATGAAAAACCTTGCTTTATTGAATGTTCTATGTAATAATACTGTGGCCCTAGGCCCAGTGACTCAGTAACCATCGCCAATCGGCTATTGTTTTTGAAATGCTCACGACCCCAAAGAGTCACACACGTCACTCAGTCCTGATATGTCCACCACTTAGTTTGGGAAACAGAGGTTCCTAACTGCGGAAATAAATGAAGTTCATAACGGAGTAAGGTTGCTCTCCGAGTAGATACACGACAAATAAAGATGTGAAATTGCTATGGAAAAAACCTGTTCTTGACTGTATGCCATAATTTGTTAGATACTCTGGGTAAGCAAACTAGCTGAAGATGCTAACTCCGGAAAAGTTACTCTGGACTTGGTTTTTGTAAAATATCACCCATCTTTTATAGACCCACTTTATGACTCCTAGACCAGATTGGAAATAAAATAGATGTACCAAAAACTGATTAAACTCTCACCGTTAAGATCGGCGCATATTTTACCCTAGTGTATAGATGAATGACATAAGCTTACTATAGGGTTGGGGAAGTAGGTGTAAACCTACTGTGTATGATCATCCAAGGCTTGATACAATAAACTCGTAACAAATTTATGGACCGGGTATCGACTATGGGAATAGATTGTTATCTATTGCAATTGGGTATGTGGTGAACAATATGAACTGTCCTTGCATTTAACTTAATACTATCTTTTCATTGTACAAAAAATGCTCAGTAGCGGGTTTGTTACACCGGGTGTGCAATTTAGCTGGAGTTGCTCCAGAAAAGTTACTCTAGACTCGGTTTTTTGTAAAACATCACTTTTTCTTTTATAAACCCACGTTACGACTCCTAGACCAAAATGGAAATAATAAGAGAGACTACCCAATAGTGTTTAATCTCTCACCTTTAAGATCAACACATCCTAGTGGATAGCAGTATAACATGAGCTTACTGTAGGGTACGGGGAAGTATATGAGAACTGATGTGTATGATCATTCAATGCTAGATGCAATAACTCGGACCGGGTATAGACTATGGGAATATATTGTTATTTGGTGCCATGGTGATGTGGCGGACAATATGACCTATCCTTGCATGTAACATTAAAACTATCTTTACATCTTTTTTTAGGGTACATGAAAATTCTCTGTAGTGGGTTTAGTATTTCCTGCATTAATTGATCGTGCCTCTTGCTGCACGCTACCGCTTGTACTGGGGTGTGGGTCTGCAGCCGAATAGGGTAGTAGAAGTAGCGCGATAGGGCCTTTAACTGCCGGATCTTTGGCAGGGGTAATCCCTGAGGATATGCCCTTATTAGCGACCTCGATTGAAGGTGACTTGTACAACTTGTTGTCACGTCTTCTGCAGATGGGCATCAACATGTATAAATGACTCACAAGGTGAGTACTCATACTCACTTAGCAGCGTTTTCTGTTATCATCTCTGTGTGTGTGAGTTCAAAACTGTGTGAGTGAGAATCTGCTGAATGATGTGGGCTCAACATGCCGAAAAAATCTAAGAAGACGATTGTGGAGGCTTCCTCAGCTCCTAATCTATAGGTTAACATAAATCTTTTTTGTTGTTGAGTCTGTAGAAAGATTGTCTGAGCCAGAAGATGTGGCTCTAGCTTATTTCTTTGGAAAATGAAAATATTGGAAATAAAACATTGCTCAATCTGTCCTTTTGTAAAAAGAACAATTATTTTCTTTCTTGTTTATGGTATGTAGCTCATATTGCTAAGAATCATTGGGAATTTTACTATAGGTTTACTTTATGAAACATGTGAAGTAGTGATTCTCTAATAATGCTAGTTCTCTGTGGAATAAGCAGTGTGGCGAATAAAGTCTGGGTTTTGAAAATGGTTTTTTAGCTGAGATTACTGCCAGCTTTCGAGGATATGTTAATGAATGACTGTACTGATTACTGATGGCATGGTGTCTAAATGGAAATTGGTATTTCTATGAGGTTTTTTACTTCTCAAAAGAAGGTAAGCACTTATGTAGTGGATACTTCAGGGCTCTGAATAAAAGCTGGAATTTCAAAGAAACGTTAACTTAAAAATAACTCAAAACAGTGAGCTGGATGGTTCGGTTACCTTGGTAATTTGGAAAACAAATTGAATTGTAGTACTCTAGATAATGTAACAGATCTTGGATTGATTCTTTTTACTGAATCAACTAAAAGTTATTCTGTAATTACTGAATACCTCGGGTGTATAGCCCTAGCTTTGGATATTTTGTAGGAAATGAGTGGCATCATATACAGGATTGTGGTAGATAGCTGGTTTCAAATCTACTTGGACTTTTTTACCATAGTACTTCACAAGCTGGGAATATTAGTGAAAGTTTCCTGTTACTGCTCACCAAGTCAGCATAGGCACTGATTTCTACTGGCCATAGTTCATTGGACCCTCGATTATTCAATAAAATTTGCTTGCCATTGTCTGCTTCCCTTTTATTTTTTCTCAAGTATATATTAACTGGTCTTTTTCTAACATCTTGTTGTTTATACTACAAAATGCTTCTAGTAGGTTGGTTAAAAAGGTGCTTGATACGATGAGTATGTCATGATTTTTCCCTTTAGCTGATCCTGGCTGAAGACTCTTAAGTTATTTCTTTCTCGGACGGTGTCTGAGCTGGCTCTAAGTGACTGAGTCGTCTAGTGTATTTTGGTATACAGTTTATAACTGACTTGGGGCAGCAGTATGTTGGACATGACATAATAACAAGGTTATTCTTGATAAAGGTAGTGAATTTATCTAAAAAGGGGGTATCTTAGGTTTGTAAATTGGTAAATACTTAGTTTTTTTGGGGGATACCTCAGCTTGGTTATAAAATTGGTTCCAAACTGGCTTAAGATTGCTTGTGCATAAATCTATAGAATGTAAGTCTCTCCAATCTGTTTAGGGATGAAGTTCTATTTAATTTTGATAATCTCCTTAACTCCTAAAATCTTAAGGATTGGTAAAGAAAGCTTTTTATAAAAAACAATATAATCAAGAAATAAACCAGATTTATGGCTGCTCTATGGGGCTTGTCACTTTCCGTATCAAATTGGCAGAAAAGCCAAGAAACTTTTTTATCTAAAAGAACAAAGTACAGGTTAAGAACTATGTTTTTTTAATGGTGACATGGATAACAACCGGGATGCCCAGCATCACGTGCGTACAGTCACATGCTAACGAATTGTTTTTTTGTGGCTATGGGTGCAGGTGAGGGCTACCTTCCTTGATTAAAACATTCTGTTCTTAACATATGGAGGATCTCGTAACGTGAAGCAAAATTTCCCAGACCTTGGGTTTGCGGTTTCGCGAGCTGTATTCTGTTATCTTCATTACCTTGCAAAATTTATTTTCAACTGTAAATAAATTATTGTACAAATCCATTGCATTTTTCTAGAATTGTTGGTCGGTGAACAACTAGTGTTCATTTGCGTATATATATAGATTTAGGACTTCTATACACACACACACACACACACACACACACAATTTGCACAAGGAACACTCCCTAGAGGTGCCAGAGCAAGGAGGTGTCGCGATGTGGTAGGGAGCGAGCAGTGGCAGCAGCCGACCCTACTTGCAGCACTGGCAAAGTGCAGATTCATGAGGTGCACTAATGAATTTCAATAAGTTGTACCCTTCTCTCTCTCTCTCTCTCTCTCTCTCTCTCTCTCTCTCTCTCTCTCTCTCTCTCTCTCTCTCTCTCTCTCTCTCTCTCTCTCTCTCTCTCTCTCTCTCTCTCTCCCCGTGCAACACACATTGCATGAAGGTGTCGAAGCAAGGCAATGCCACCACGTGGCATTGAGTGAGCAATGGCAGTAGTGGACCCTGCTTGCTGCAGTGCCAGAGAGCAAATCGATGAGGCCCACTGATGACTTCCAATAAGCTACACCCTCTAGCCTACACTATTTTTCCATGTTTCGAAGTGTCCCTCTGCTTGTCTTCTTGGAGAGCGTCTTGCGTAATCACTCACCCCAAAATTACCATGCACCCTTCTCGAGGTCGCTTCTTCTCTACCACAGTCACAAACCCTCTCTCACTCTCTCTCTAAACTTCATTGCAACCCCGATTGCACCTCTCTCTCTCTCTGTGTGTCTTGTTGTCTCACTATTTGAGGTACAATGTGATGCTTGTGGTGATTGCATTGGAGCAGTATTGCTTCAAGAAGGGCATTGATGAGGTGAAGAACTGAGGGCCAATGGTTCTGAACAAAGCGGGAGTAAGAAAGGGGAAGGATAAACCTCGGAAGAAGGGGAAATGCCACCTATTGTTTGAGAGGCATATGATCAATTCACGATGGGAATAGTAAAGGAGATTAACAAGCTTCAAAAGAAGCACGGTGAAAGTGACATGAGATCTCAAGTCATTTGTGATAAGGTTTTGAAAGAGGCAAAAGAAAGCACTGAACATGAACTGCACTACAAAGTCCTTGAACTTGACTCTATCCGTGCCAACCAAGTAGCTATAAGCATGTCTCAGGAATTATTTGAAGCACTTTTAAATGCCCCTAACCAAATTAGTTTGACATAGATTTTTGGCTTGGTTTCAAGTTTTGCTGAGCAATGTATGCATAAACTAGCACAACAATATGAAGCAGTCATCGGACTGGAGTGCAAACCAAAACTATTATGGATCAAGAGCGAAGACATGCAAATGTGAATTCCGAAGTACTAATCATAGGTGTAAAGATGGAGCAATTGAATATGCTTGGAGCACTGATGGATGGAGGGTCTAGTGTGAATGTTCTTCCATAGGAAACTTATAGGTTTCTAAACATCCAGGTCCTTTTAATGTCAAGATGACTGATTCGAAGAGGATTCAACGATTGGGAATTATGACGGATAGGTAGAGTGAGATTAGAGGACTCTACTTCATAGGGGATAATAATTTTGTAAGCTTTGAATTTAGAGCTTTTGGCACAAATTTAGAACTCTTTTAATTGTGTGCTCAAATAGACTCATTGTACATGACAATGCTCCCAAACATACAACCCTTTGACATAATTTTATCCCAAGACATTCATTAGTAAAATTTTCATATATCACGTGTATTTACCAAAATTGATTTTAATTACCCCTTATACCCCTCTTGTACACATGAATCTGTAAACTTACAAGAAATTAAAATCCCTTCTGTTGAATGCATGTGCTATGTTACATATACTTTAGTGAACTCCGTGGGAATTTTATATCAATTTATTTAAGAGTTTATATTAAAATATATATTTTGTATGCAAAGTTACATTCAACAATAACATTTTTTTGGATTCTTTAAGCTAATACATGATGCATATCAAAAATATATATTATGTATACCAATTCTATCCCAAAAAAAAAAAGCCTTCTACATACTAGTTCTCTCTTGTTTATTAATGGCTAATTGAAGACTTTAAGGTTACTGAGGACACAATGTATCCTTTCTTGTCACAAAGAAGGGTAAGAGGTAATTGTTTCTCCACTAATCTAGATCCAGTCACTTTGTAGTCTCAAAGGGTATTCAAAATTGAATAAGTGGTAGATGTAATGCACTATATAATGCAAAATGTTTCTCAAACATCATAGTTTGTCCCTACCTTGTAAAGTGAACCATTGCTAGATACAGTGCACTGCATATAGTGAGGCCCCTAGTGCGCCCCCCCCCCCGGTGGGGTTTTTGGCTTTGCTCTTTTGGTTATATTTTTCACTTTCAAACTCCAAGAGACGAAACCCCAAGCAGTACTAGCTCTTTGTGAATAACTTTTCCTTATTACTGATATCCATGTTAACACTACCAAGGACAACACTTATTTCAACATCTCATCGTGAATATCTTTCACAATGCAATGCCTTCAAATGCAAGTATGGATGGTTGTATTGGGGGAGAAGCCCTTGTCCCCATTTGAAGAAAAAAACCAAAACTTTTAAGTGCCCTAGACCTTGCCACGTTAGGAATTCCTTGCCACACTCATATGTGTTTAATGATCACACAATTTCTCACTATGCATTATGTATGTTGCAAATGGCATACAAGTTGAGCTTAACCTTGCCATCTTTCTATATAAATGTAATGGAGAGATGGCATTGTATGAGGATTGAGAAAACTACCATGTACATGCTATGAAAGATCATGCGAGGTGGCAATTGAGAAGATCCTATTAAATGAGATTTTTTCCAAATCGTGGGTACATACTATTGGGGAAAATATAGGAAGGTTATTGCACTTTTTTGCAACTTTATTCACACCCACACAACTTTGTAATGCAATTGAAACAATCCAGTGAGATCTTTGAGATCTATTCCATGAGTCTTGAATTGGATATCTATTATCCAAGAGGGAGCATCTCTCTCTCTCTCTCTAGCCACCAAAGAAGTATTGCTAAAATTTAAACACTAGTTGTGCAAGGTGGGAATTCCATGCTTCAAGAGATTAGGTATCAATAATGAAAGATTGAAGGCAAATACCCTTACAAAAACCATATCTTAACAAAGTATCAAGAGGTTGAACTACCAAATCCATAGAGAGTACTGCCCTATCGCTTGAGAGCATACACACCATCCATGGTAGTGATAGTTTTTGGGAAGGCATGTTTGTGTAGGTCATAGCATCTGGGATGACATTCTCCAAGAAGATCTTGAGCATGTCTGGTTTCCTTGTAGCTTAGGCCACTGATGCGTTTCACACCACCCCTACGAGCAAGCCTTTGAACGGCGGGCTTGGCAATGTCCTGAATGTTGTCACACAAACATTTCTGTCGGGCTTGACCCCTCCTTTCCACAACCCTTCCATCCTTTCTTCTTTTTGGCATGCTTGCATTTCTCTCCCCTTACCCATAATAAAGGCTTCAAGATCTCTCTCTCTCTCTCTCTCTCTCTCTCTCTCTCTCTCTCTCTCTCTCTCTCTCTCTCTCTCTCTCTCTCTCTCTCTCTCTCTCTCTCTCTCTCTCTCTCTCTCTCTCTCTCTCTCTCCCGTGCACTCAAATACAGAGGGAACCTTCCCACCAAGAGTTGGAAAACAATCTGTTCACATATAGGCTTCAAGATCTCTCTCTCTCTCTCTCTCTCTCTCTCTCTCTCTCTCTCTCTCTCTCTCTCTCTCTCTCTCTCTCTCTCTCTCTCTCTCTCTCTCTCTCTCTCTCTCTCTCTCTCTCTCTCTCTCTCGTGCACTCAAATATAGAGGGAACCTTCCCACCAAGAGTTGGACAACAATGTGTTCACATATAGAAAACATATTCTTCTCTCAAAATCAGGAAGCTCAGCTACATAAATACACATTGTGGGCTTGCTATCTACCGGATCCTGACCAGTGATATTCATTGTTATTGGTCTTTAAAACTTCAAGTTGCAAGACTCTAGAGGAGCTTGTTGAGCTTATCCTCACTATGAGATCTTCTATAAGCACCTTCGCCACATACTTGTTGTGACCAATCTCATTCCTAGTGACTACGGGGATTGGGCTTGGAAATCGTCAACCATGAGTCGAGTAAAGTGCCAGTGCCCACCACCTCCTGTCCGCGTGCTCTGGTGAAATGAATCAATTTTCCAACACCACCAACATAAAAGCCACTATGGCCATACGAGTAAGCAAAACACCAAGAGGAAACACCCTATACCTAGCTAGGTACAAGCGGGGGCCGGTGGTCCTTTGCCCTCAATCGTACCTAGCTAGGTATGAAACACCTGATCTTGAGCAGAAGTTCATGATGTTATGCATTGTATGAAAAACACTGAAAAAGACTCCGTTTTTTGGCATGAGAAAATTTCTAAACCTTTTTGTGCACACACATACATATATAAACAATTGGCTAAACCAAAAGCAAAATATCTACCTCCACTAGTTCTCTCAATGCTATGTATTTGTTCATCTTGACCGATTGATTGATGAAGCGATAACTCCACAACCCGCAAATCAAGCGAGCGCCCGAGGAATCACGTACTCTGTGATAGTAGCAACATAAGTGACATGGCTGCTCTCCGAGGCCACAAAAAATAAGCTGACTAGCATTATAGCAAAAGACTGCACTCTCCAACAGCATTTTGGGCCCCTGCAATTAGTCAAGCTGTTGACGACGCAAACTTGATCAAAATTGAACAAGAACAAAGTAGTGTCGACGGCAGCATGTAGAAGTTGATCTCTTGACGCTACATCTTCTCTGCAGGGTAATGTTTGAACTGTTTGGACCAATCCGTTGAGCAGCCACATCAAGTTTCAAGGGATGTGATTAAGTGTGACGAATCCTTGCAAAGCGGGCTGCTGATTATGGTTTAGTGAATTGAGGGGATTGAATCATTGATTACAAGCAGAGGGAAATTGATACACCTAAGGGCATTGAATTAGATGAATATCCAAAGGATGTTAGCGACGGTCAAAATGTGTAATAATTGAGAGCACATTTAGTGACACCATGAAAATGAAAAGTGGCCTATGGAGATCCTCTAACACGAGTAAAAATTAGCTTGTGGAGTCGTTAGTAGTAATGAGAAAATGAGTTAGTAGCATGTGATGGTGATGAAGATACTGTGAGAGGGCAGAGCAAGCAAGAATATGAATTTCTTGCAAATGGCACGTGTAAGCTTATCACATTATCTTGACGACAATCTTGACCGAGGTATAGCAGGCACTGTGTACCTGTAAATCTCCATTCCATTTGGCTTGCTCTAGATATCAAAGACCTATGCATGTGCAGAACCCGAGAAGCACAATACCACTGGAACGTTCAATGATGAAGGCAAAAGAATCAGCTTTCCGGTAGCTCCACCTTAATACTCCTGCTTGATCGCACTGTCATGCACCATTGGTAGCTCCAGACAGAGAGTTAGTTATAGAACTCGAGTGGCTAGAAACAAGACGTGCAAAGAGGTCTTACCATCTCAAGGAATTAGTGGCAAGTGATCGAAAATGAGGAATTAATCGAAGCAGGTGTCAGCATGCGCTAGAATCTCCTCGCTCACTCCAGCTTGGCTACCCCGATCTCTCTCATTCTCTCTCTCTCTCTCTCTCTCTCTCTCTCTCTCTCTCTCTCTCTCTCTCTCTCTCTCTCTCTCTCTCTCTCTCTCTCTCTCTCTCTCTCTCTCTCTCTCTCTCTCTCTCTCTCTCATTCATGAGCACGCAGACCGTCCGCGTGCGTGGATGGTTAGTGAGATCAAGATATGAAAATTAATTTTTAGTATTTCTTGTGTCACAAGGTGACGTAGGTTCACATGGGATGGGGAAAAGGTCTCTCAGCCCAACCTTGAGCTGTTTGAAAATTCAAGAAATTTATTACCTGAGAGGGGAGCAAAAACGAAATTGTGACTTAGATTTTGCAAGAAAATAGGAATAATATGTAAAAAATATATCTTAATTCATACAAAGTGGAGTGCTTTTATTTGATGAAAAATACCCACATTGGCAAATGCGCATGTTATCCGTCAGTGCACGTATTTTTCATCACATCATGGATGGACTACGTGCTCGTCCACCAACGTGGGTATTTTTCATCAAATAAAAGCACTTCAATTTCTACAAATTAAACTATATTTTTAACAAATCCGTTCTATTTTCTTCCAAATTACAAGCACGTAGTATGTCTACCCTTGGAACTACGTGCTCCTTGATCTAGTTTATTCCTTTAATGATTGTAAAAATTCTTTTATGTTCCTTACGCACTTGCAGCTAGTGGCAAGCAATTCTAGACAACACAAAACATTGGATGCATGAGAGACAACTTGATCATCAACAAGATCACCCATTGCTAAGTTTGTGAGTTGGGAATACCAAGTATCTTGCAAACAATAACACATCTGGAAAAAATATATATGAAGGTCCATCAGCCACGCTTTCTGACACACAGCCCCAAACACAAATTAAACACAAACACCACACGTCACTTTTTCTTGGGTCTTATGAAAAAGAGAGAGAGAGAGAGAGAGAGAGAGAGAGAGAGAGAGAGAGAGAGAGAGAGAGAGAGAGAGAGAGAGAGAGAGAGAGAGAGAGAGAGAGAGAGAGAGAGAGAGCAACCAAGTGAACCAAACAAGATTACTTGCACATGATAAGCACAATTGGGAGAAAATTCTTATGTAGGATGATAAAAAAATTGGCTTTGATCTCAATAGAAAGGTAGGTTTCTAGAGCTTTTCTCTACTATGAGGATAAGATTGGTTCACATTAATCTCTGACAAGCTGACAATAATTTTTTTTAAACTCAATATGCTCTTGCAATATAGCTTTTATATAAATGAAAGGCTATTGATCAATAACGTCTTTGAAGTTTTGTGGAATGTATGAGGTGGACTGTATCACTCCCCCTATCAAATGTGGAGGGTGAATTGGTCAGAAGAGAAGTGGCTAAAAGGTATAAACAACATTTGGGAAGTAAATGGACAAGCTCAATGAAGATAATCACTTGGAGTTTGTTGTGGGGGTTTATCCCTAATAGGAGTAATATTCTTGACTAAGGTGTTGACACAAACACTTGATCTGGTGCAAAGTAGCTTTGGAGGATCCCTTGCATCTTCCCAAAGACTACCCTTCATTGCAAGGTCTTTTCGCCAAATATACAAATGGGTATACTCAAATAGTCAGATATTTCTATCTCAAGTAGATTTAGAAATCCTTGAAAGTCAAAGAATATAAACATGCAATGGGTTACATTGGCTATTCAAGTGGTGCCCTCTTGTGGACAAGCATACTGTTGACCTTGGGTTGAAGCTATTAGATAAGAACTAAAATAGGGTCTTTTTCTAATGTATTGTACATTGTCTTTTTGGAAATGTTATCCCTTTAAGGAACATCTAGTGCATGAGGCTCATTGTAGATTAATTGATGATTTAATATAGTATCTCTACTTACAATTGCTAGTATGGATTTTTAAAAAATAGTTGTTGGGGGCCACAAAAATGGAAAAGACATTGCATCCAATGCCAATGGTTTTGGTTTCCTAATGAAACTTTAAAAATATAAAAAATATAAAAATGAATACCTACACCTTGGAATGGAACTCAAAGGACAGGCCACAGGCTCCAACAAGTAAGAATCAACGTTTAATATATTTACTCCAAGACATGGAGACATATCAAGATGTGAACAATCTTTCTTTAGCTCCATAACAACCCCACAGTCTTTGAAGGTCAATTTCTCTTTATCTTGAAAGAATAAATAGACCCTCTCATCACTTACACCTTTTGGTAAGTAAAAATCTAGATACTAGGAACTTGGTGTTATTCCTGTTGCATGAACTAACTTTGACATTCTCTTAGGTGCCATTTTCTGTAAAAATAACAACATATATTGTGTCAAGATGGATATTAGATTGGTTATATAGTATTATACATACTAGAAATATATTATAGGTTTTCCTCTATTGTAAAGAGAGATCCTATGGCTCCCGGGCCAGAGGGCTTCCATGGTGCACAATAGAGTGCTCTTTAGTAGGATGTGAGATCCTTTGGACTTAGGGCCATAAGGTTCCAATGTATAAGGTCAAGGGCCATAGGTTGTTTCCCTCTATTCCAGTGAGAGATTCTATGGGCCTATGGCCAGAGGGTGCCAATGCATAAGCTCAATGGACATAGGTTTCTCTCTATTGCAAATAGAGATCCTATGGTCCTAGGGCCATTAGGATACTATGGAATGGCCTTAATGCTCATTGAGAGCTTCTACATTGACCCCTAGGCCATCCTCTACCCTTAAGGCCATGGGTTCCTCTCTAGTATGATGTGAGATCCTATGGCCTTAGGGCCATAGGGTACCAATGTATAACCTCAAGGGCCCCAAGGCTCTTTGAGAGCTTCTACATTGACACATGTGCCCTTTAGTATGATGTGAGATCCTATGGGCTTAGGGCCGTAGGTTGTGTCCATCTATTCTAGTGAGAGATCATGTGGACCTAGGGCCACAGAGTGCCAATGCATAAGAAAATAGAGATTCTATGGTCCTAGGGCCATAGGGCTACCATAGTGCATATGTTGGCGCCCTTGAATGGCCCATTGAGAGCTTCTACATTGACCCCTAGTCCATCCTCTGGCCTTAAGTCCATACATTCCTCTCTCTTCTTATGTGAGAACCTATGGCCTTAGGACCATAGGATACCAATGTATAAGCTCAAGGGCCCAATGGAGCTTTGAGAGTTTCTACATTGACACATGGCCCACCCTATGGCCCTAGGGCCATAGAGTGACCTTTAGTATGATGTGAGATCTTATGGACTTCGGGCCATAAGGTGTCAATGTATAAGGTCAAGGGCCGTAGATTGTTTCCCTCTATTCTAGTGAGAGATCCTATGGACCTAGGGCAATAGGGTGCCAATGTATAAGCTCAAGGACCATAGATTTCTCTCTATTCCAAATAGATATTCTATGGTTCTAGGTCCATAGGGCTACCATAGTGCATATGTTGGTGCCCTTGATTGGCCCAAATGCTTGAGATATTTTACATTGACCCTAGGCCAGTATCTACCCTTAAGTCCATGGGTTCCTCTCTAGTATGATGTGAGACCCTATGGCCTTAGGGAAATAGGGTAATAATGTAGAAGCTGAAGGGACCAAAGGATCTTTGACAGCTTCTACATTGACACCTAATCCACTCTTTAGCCCTAGGGCCATAGAGCGGCCTTTAGTATGATATGAGATCCTATGGAATTAGGGCCATAGGTTGTGTCCCTCTATTCCGGTGAGAGATCCTATGAGCCTAGGTCCAGATAGTGCCAATGCATAAGCTCAAGGACCATAGATTTATGTCTATTGAAAATAGAGATCCTATGGTCCTAGGGCCATAGGGCTACCATAGTGCATATGTTGGTAACCTTGAACGGCCCATTGAGAGCTTCTACATTGACCCCTAGGCCATCCTTTAGCCTTAAGGCGGTAGGTTCCTCTCTATTATGATGTGAGACCCTATGGCCTTAGTGCCATAGGGTACCAATGTATAAGCTAAAGGGCCCAAAGGCTCTTTGTGAGCTTCTACATTGACACCTAGTCCACCCTACTAGGGCCATAGAGAGCCCTTTAGTATGATATGAGACTCACTAGAACTAGGGCCATAGGTTGTGTCCCTCTATTCCAGTGAGAGATCCTATGGACCTAGGGCCATAGAGTGCCAATGCATAAGCTCAAGGACCATATGTTTCTCTCTATTGCAAATAGAGATCCTACGGTCCTAGGGACACATAGTGCCAATGCATAAGCTCAAGGGCCATATGTTGCTACCATAGTGCATATGTTTGTGCCCTTGAATGGCCCAAATGCTCTTTGATAGCTTCCACATTGACCCCTGGGCCATCTTCTAGCCTTAAGGCCATAGGTTCCTCTCTATTATGATGTGATCTCCATAGGGTACCAATGTATAATCTCAAGGGACCAAAGAATCTTTGAGAGCTTCTACATTGACACATAGTTCACCCTATGGTCCTTAAGTATGATGTTAGATACTATGAACTTAGGGCCATACGGTGTCAATGTATAGGGTAAAGGAAAATAGGTTATTTTCCTCTATTCTAGTGAGAGATGCTATGGACCTAGGGCCACAGGGTGCCAATGCATAAGCTCAAGGACCATAGGTTTCTCTCTATTGCAAATAGAGATCCTTTGGTCCTAGGGCTATAGGGCTAATGTAGTGGATATTTTGGTGCCCTTGAATGGCCCAAATTCTCTTTGATAACTTCTACATTGACCCCTAGGCCATCGTCTACCCTTAAGGTCATGGGTTCCTCTCTATTATGATGTGAGATCCTATGGCCTTAGGGTCATAGGTTACCAATGTATAAGCTGAAGGGACCAAAGTTTCTTTGTGAGCTTCTACATTGACTCCTTGTCCACCCTTTGGTCCTAGTGCCATAGAGTCCCCTTTAGTATATGATGTGAGATCTTATGGACTTAGGACCATAGATTGTGTCCTTCTATTCTGGTGAAAGATACTATGGACATAGGTCCATAGGATGTCAAGGAAAAAGCTAAATCTCCATAGGTTTCTCTCTATTGCAAATAGAGATCCTATGGTCCTAGGGCCATAGGGCTATTGTAGTGTATATGTTGGTGCCCTTGAATGGCCCAAATGATCTTTGAGAGATTTTACATTGACAACTAGGCCATCCTCTACCCTTAAGGCCATGGGTTCATCTCTAGTATAATGTGAGACCCTATGGCCTTATGGCCATAGAGTACCAATGTATAAGCTAAAGGGTCCAAAGGCTCTTTGGGAGCTTCTACATTGACACCTAGTCCACGCTTTGGCCTTAGGGATAAAGAGAGCCCTTTAGTATGATGTGATATCCTATGGAATTAGGGCCATAGGTTGTGTCCCTCTATTCCAATGAGAGATCTTATGGACCTAGGGCCAGAGGGTGCCAATGCATAAGCTCAAGGGACATAAGTTGCTCTCTATTGCAAATAGAGATCCTATGGTCCTAGGGCCACAAGGTACCAATGCATAAGCTCAAGGGAAATATGTTACTCTCTATTGCAAATAGAGATCCTATGGTCCTAGGGCTATAGGGCTACCATAGTGCATATGTTTCTGCCCTTGAATGGCCCAAATGCTCTTTGAGAGCTTCTACATTGACCCCTAGGCCATCTTCTAGCCTTAAGGACATAGGTTTCTCTCTATTATGATGTGAGCTCCATAGGGTACCAATGTATAAGCTCAAGGGACTAGAGACTCTTTGAGAGCTTCTACATTGACACATAGTCCACCCTATGGACCTTTAGTATGATGTGAGATCCTATGGACTTAGGGCCATAAGGTGTCAATGTATAAGCTCAAGTGAGAGATGACTCAAATGACCTCATTTTGATCGCATCTTAATTCACTTCTAATTAAGTTCTAATTAGATTAAAGTCATCCTCATAGTAAAACAACTTACACCATCTTAAAATATAATATAAAATGATTATAAATCAGCTATTCACACTCTCATTTTGCAATTTTGCAGACAAGAAACTTTTGTGGTTTTCCTAGCTTATTTTACTCTCAAAAGAATGTTAAATTTTAAACACAATCTATGGAATATATGTCCCTATTTTATATGACCCCTATGCATATCTTCTTCCATAAATTTGGTCTAGAATCAACACACTATGAGCTATGAACGTCAACAAGATAGCTGGGCCAAAGGTGAAATTTTTTGAAATAAAAAGTCTTGAAGTGAATTAAAATAACCACTTTATGGCTTAAAGGCCACAGGGTGTCATGTGATATTTTCTAAGATCTGTCCATGAGAGCCAAGTGATTTGCACACATGGGGTGGTTTAAGTGCCCCACTCGAAATTCCATGTTAGTACCCTATGATCCTAAGGCCGTAGGGTAGCCCAAATGATCTTGGATGTATTATGTGTCCTTCCAGAGATTCTATGTTGTCAACCTATGGCCCTAAGGCCATAGAATATCCCAAATGCTTATGTGCCCTTCTAGAGATTCTATGTCATCACCCTATGTCCCTAATGTTGTAGGGTAGCCTAAATGATTTTGGCGGATCCTATGGACCTATGGACATAGGGTGGCACATCTACAAAAAAATCTATGATCCTCAAGTCATAAGGTGTTCTAACCAAACCTCTAGCTTTATTTGACTCATAAATAATTTATAATTTATAATAAACATCAAGTGATCACTTAAATTTGAAATATTACATAAGATATATTATGACCACATATATATGTAGGTTACTACTTGCCACAATATGTCCATATTGTATCATAAACTTAAGTCCAAATCATCTATTATGAAAAAACTTAAATTCACAAGTTCACATTTTTCAAAGAAAATAAATTGAGAAAAAGAACTAACTAAATATCAATGTTTTGAACATCATGGGTGGATTTGACATGGGAAAAATACATAAAATAATAAAAATAACAATTTAAACATCAATGATGTAATATCATGGGTGGCTAGCTTAATCCGTTTCCTGTAGAATTTCTAGAATGGCATCAGTATTTGCATCCAATGGTTCTTCAATTTCTTCATCCTTTGACTCCTCGACATTGACTTTCTCTGTGGTATCCACACCTGCCCACCTTCTAAGATAAAGGTCTTCATCCACTATGGAATGGTAAAGAGATTCCAACTACTTCATTAAATCACTAGTACAGAAAATTGATATCACCTTTCTCTATTGTTGTAGTGCCTCTTTAGTCCCATAGCCTAATGAGAAGATATCTATTATCATCTTCTTTGACACAGAAGCACTTGATTGCACGACGCACAAAAAAATCTTTGGGCGTGATCACAACATCATAATCCTCATCATTTGATGCAGAGAGTATGCATTGGATTCAACAACAATGACTCTTTAATAGTAGAGTAGTTGGTGTATTGCTCTCCTTGACTGAAGAATGCCTAAACCCTAAAAACCACTTCCTGAAGAGAACATGTTTGGACGGTCTCTAATGCCATTAAGACGCGCAAAGGTAGAACATGCATTTACCTCTATTCTAATGAGATCCTATGGCCCTTGGTCCATAAGGCTACCATGGTTCCCATGTGGGTGCCCTTGAATGAGATAAATGCTCCTTCAAAGCTTTTGCATTGACACCCTATGTCCACCTTTTGGTCCTAGGTCCATAGATTGCCCTCTATTTAGATGAGAGATCATATGACCCTACCGCCATAGGGTGACAATGTATAAGCTTAAGGGAAATAGGTTTCCCTCTATTGTAATGAGATATCTTACGGTCTAAAGACCATAGGGTCCCATGGTGCCAATGTAAGTGCCCTTGAAGGGCCTAGATGCTGTTTGAGAGCCTCTACATTCACACCTAGGTCACCCTTTGACCCTAGAGCCATATGCTTCCCTCTAGTGTAATAAGTGATCATATGGCCCTAGGGCCATAGGGTTCCAATGTCCTATGATCCTAGGGTCTATTGTAATGAAAGCTCCTTTGTCCCTCGGGCCATAGGGTGCCAATGTAAAAGCTCAAGGGCCATAGATTGTCTTGTATTGTAATGAGATCCTTGGATCAAGATCCATAGGACTACCATGGTGCCTTTTTCATTGGCGCTCTATGGCCATGCTACCTATACATGCTCCCTTTAGTGCTCTTGTGGAATTTTTCTTAAGGTGCCTTGCTAGAGTCTCTTACTTGATACCCTATGGCCCTTAGGGCATAGGGTGTGTTCATGATAGCTATGAAATTTTAATAAATTTTTATTTTATATATATTAAGTAAGGTATTACTTCTCACCCTTTCCCACTCTTTTATTCTCCTTTCAATACTCTATCGTCTCACCATGTACTTGTCCTCCCTTTCACATGCTATTATCTCACCCCGTACTCATCCTCTTACAACATCGCACTCTACCCAACATCCTACAACATCATACTCTAGTCGTACTACTACGTTGTTGCCCTCTATCCATTACAGGTATTCCATAAACACAAAGCTTGTTTTTCTCTTTTTTGTTTTTGTTTTAGAGTTTTTTTTTTTTTTTTTGAGGTTTAGAGAGAAGTGGAATTGATTAGGACTTAACTAGAAAATAATTAGAGTTATCTGTTTTTTTTGTTGTGGGCGTTAGAGAGAGGGCTTTAGAGAGAGGTTAAATTGTTTAGAATGTAATTAGAGAAAAATTAGGGTTTTTTGTTTTGGGATTTAGAGAGAGGTTAAACTGCTTAGAATGTAAGTAGAGCATAATTAGAATGTAATTACTGTTGGGTTATAAAGCCCAATGTGGTCGCCCAGGTAAGTGGGCGGGCCGCCAAGTATGTACACATATTCTTTTGTTAAAACCTAATAAGAACTCACTATGCTCTACACATTACAGTAGAGCGATTTCACCATATCGTCGTGCTCTTCTTCTCGCACTCTCTCTTGCGTCGCACTTCCGCTCGTACTCCCTCAACTGGTATCAGAGCTCAGATCGAGGCTTGGGGCAGCATTTGCGGGTAGCCAGAGTCACCTACTCAGATTGGAGTGAGATTCGACAAGCGAAACACGGCCCCAAATCCTGTGGGAGAGCCCGAAAGGCTTGGTGTTCTCAGAATTTCATTCTGAGGTCATCTCGGCCACCGTTCGGCTTCGACAAAGCTCTGCGCAAGCCATTTTAGAGTACGTGGTCTTGGCGGGTGCAGATCCGACCCTGCAAATTTGGGGTTTTGGCCTACGACTGTAGGTGCTGAGGATATCGACGCTCCTCGAGTGCTGATTTGTGGATGTCTACACATCGAAGGACGGCTCACAGTTCTTGGAGGCGTGTCACATACAACACGGGCACATCTACACACAGACTATAGGCGGCATCCACTAGTTCATCAGGTTGATATTGGTTCAGAGGTCAGTTTACAGGGGAAACTCTGCTGAATTTTTCCCGAGAAAGTAAACTACTGTGAAGCGTAGCTATGGCTAGATCACAGGACACTGCTCTTTACAATATCAAGAAGCTGGATGGAACCAACTTCCCATTGTGGAAGAAGCGGATTTGGCACGTGTTGGTACAAAAGAAGCAGATAAAACCTATAAAGCTCAAGGGGATAAAACCAAAAGATATGGACAAAGATGAATGGAGCGAAATGGATGAATTGACACTTTCTACCATTATGCTGACTTTGGCAGAAAGTGTTTACTTCAATGTAGCAGACAAGATGTCGGCTTATGAAGCATGGACAAAGCTGAGTGATCTTTATGAGAAGCAGAGTGCAGCTTCACAGGTAGACTGGCTTAAGAAGCTTGTTGACTTGAAGATGAAAGAAGGCACACCTATGTCCAATCATCTGAATGAATTCAACACCATCTACAGTCATTTGTCAGCTCAAGGTGTCAAGTTTGATGAACCTGTTAGAGCTATGTTCCTGTTGATCACAATTGGGACACTTTTCGCACAGCTTTGAGTAATTCTGCACCTCCAGATGGTTTGACCATAGCAGGTGTAGAAGGCAGTCTGCTTACTGAAGAAACCAACAGAAAGACAATGGACAAAGGCAAAGGAACAGCCTTAGTTGTCAAGGGAAGGACCAAAGAAAAGGACAAAGGTGGAAAGAGGAATCAGTCTCATAGCAAGTCCGGCAGTGCTAAAGTCAAGAGTGACATAGAATGCTACCATTGTGGCAAGAAGGATCACATGAAAAGAGACTGCAGAGAATGGAAAGTAGAAAAAGAAAAAGAGAAAGCTGAAGACCATGGTGAGAAGAACAAGTCCTCAGTGAAGATTCAAGAAATAAATGTGACAAACATTGTTGCCGAGGATGACAGTCTAGTGTCAGGAGACATCTACTTCTTGAAGAATACAATGGACTCAGCTCTTCTTACAACATCTGATGGAAATGCATTCAGTGACTCGATTATAGACTCAGGGGCATCACTTCATGTGTCTCCAAACAAGGAGTGGTTTACCTCTTATGTGACCACTAAAGATCATGTTCGGCTAGGCAATGGGCAGACATGTGAGATCTTAGGTGTTGGAGATGTTCAATTGAAGTTTCAGAATGGCTCTTCTTTCACGCTGAAGAATGTGAGACCTGTTCCCGCAATTACAAAGAGCTTGATCAGCACAGGTTTACTTGATGATGCTGGCTACGTGACCACTTTTGGACATAACATGTGGAAGATATCGAAGGGTTCTATGACAGTAGAACATGGAGTAAAGTCTGGAGGACAGGACTTTACATGATTTATGTATCAAATGTCTCTAAAAATGTAATCAATGTAACCGAGCAGCCGAACGTTTCTTTGTGGCATAGCCGGTTAGGACATATGTCCAAGAAGGGAATGGAAATCTTGTCTCGTTCTGGTTATTTGCCTGGCTTGTCATTTAATGATTTTGAATTCTATGAACATTGTATGTATGGTAAGAAAACACAGCAACCACATAAGCATAGAAGCAGTAGAAGAGATACACAGTTGGCACTTGTTCATAGTGATTTGTGTGGACCTATGCCTAACCTATCTCTAGGGGGATCTTCTTACTTTATGACATTTATAGATGATTACTCGAGGAAAGTATGGGTAGGATGAAGCGTTTAGTGTTTTCAAAACGTTTGTGACACTTGTGGAGAATCAGAGTGGCAAGAAGCTTAAATGCTTACGCACTGACAATGGTGGAGAGTAAAAGTTTCAAAGGCCTTACAATCCTCCTCAAAATGGTGTTGCTGAGAGGATGAATAGGACCATACAAGAGAAGGTTAGAAGTATGTTGTCTAATGCACAACTGCCAAATGGGTTTTGGGCTAAGCTGTATCAACAGCTGTTCATCTTATAAATATATCTCCTAGCAAGGTTTTGCAGAAGGATTCAATGGCAGAGATAGTATGGTCAGGCAAAATGCCCTCATACAAGCATCTCAAAGTCTTTGGTTGTGAGGCATATACTCATGTTCCAAAGGAATTTAGGAACAAACTTGAGCCAAAGAGTAGAAAGTGCATCTTTCTAGGCTATGGTAATTCTAGTGAGATGGGGTACAGACTTTGGGATCCCAAATCCAGAAAGGTTATCCGTAGCAATGATGTTCACTTTAATGAAGCCAAATATCATTCTAAACCAGAGAGGGTTGAGGATATTAGAAGAGTTGTATTCCAAGAAGATGGACCTGCACATGCAAGACAAAATGTCAGGGCTCAATAGGAGCAAGGACAAGATAGAGTGGAACCAAAGGTTGTGGTTGAGCCTCAGCCACCTATTTTGCATAAATTGGGACGGATATCACGACCTCCTGATCGGTTTGTTCCCTCTATGAACTATGTCATGTTGACTGATTGCAATGAGCCTTCATGTTACAAGGAAGCAGTGCAAATGAATGACGCCGGAAATTGGCAATTGGCCATGCAGTCAGAGATGACAGCTCTGCATAAAAACTAGACATGGAAGCTAGTTAAATTACCACAGGGCAAAAAGGCTCTACCTTGTAAATGTGTTTACAGGTATAAGATCACCGCTCATGATAGTCAGCCAAAGTACAAAGCAAGGCTTGTTGCCAAGGGCTTTAAGCAATAACAAGGCATTGACTTTTATGAAGTCTTCTCTTCTGTGGTCAAGATGACTACATTGAGATGCTTTCTTGCATTGGTTGCCATATTAGATTTGGTGTTGCACCAAATGGATGTCAAGACAACGTTCTTGCATGGTGATTTAGATGTGGAAATTTACATGCAGCAACCAGAAGGGTTTGTTGAGAAAGGCAAGGAAGATTTGGTATGCCAGTTGTTAAAGAGTCTTTATGGCTTAAAACAATCACCGAGGGCACGGTACCATAAGTTCCACAAGTTTATGCTTTCTCAAGGCTACAAACGTAGTGAGTTCGATCACTGTCTATATACAAAGAAGGCTAAGGATGGCAGTTGGCTGATCCTTATTTTGTATGTGGATGACATGTTGATTGCTGGCAAGCACTTGGAAGAAATTTCAGCTTTGAAGTCAAAGATGGCAAAATCGTTTGACATGAAAGACATGGGTAAGGCAAGTCATATACTTGGTATGCGCATTGAGAGAGATAGATCAAAGAAGTTGATTTGGTTATCTCAAACAGATTATATTGACAAGGTTTTGAAACGTTTCAATATGGAGAAGGGAAAGGCATTGAGTGCTCCATTGCCACCATATGTGAAACTTACAAACAATATTGTCCTGTGTCTGAGGAAGAACAAGCTGAAATGGATAAGATTCCATATGCGTCTGCAATGGGTAGTTTGATGTATGCAATGATTGCTACTCGCCCAGACATTGCATTTGCAGTGGGAGTAGTAAGTCGATACATGTCAAACCCAGGCAAGAAACATTGGGAGGCAGTGAAAGGAATATTGAGATACCTGAAAGCTACAAAGAGTATGCGTATATGTTATGGGAGGCAGGAGCTAAGTGTAAAGGGTTTTACAGAATCAGATTATGCAGGTGACTTAGACAACCGAAGGTCTACGTCAGGGTATGTCTTTACATTGGCTGGTGGAGCAGTATCATGGCGTTCTAGATTACAAGATTGTGTTACTCAATCTACTACAGAGGCTGAATATGTTGCAGCATCAGAGGCATGCAAAGAATCAATTTGGCTTAATCGACTAGTAACAGATTTGGGAATGAAAGAAGAGATGCCTGTGTTATATTGTGATAGTCAGAGTGCTATACAATTGGCTCGCAATCCAGTTTATCACTCAAAGACAAAGCATGTGGGTATCATTTCATTAGGGAAATGCTCGAGGATAAGCAACTTCAGCTTGTCAAAGTTCACACCATAGAAAATCCTGCTGATCTACTTACAAAAGGACTTCCCTCAGATCGCTTTGCGCATTTTCGCAAGCAGTTAGGTGTAGGGTAGTACATCACTTCTCTACATCTCTTGTATATTAGCTTGTATAGTAGCTTCTCTCACACTTAAAGTACCACATTGGACTTTAAGTGGGAGGTTTTTGGGGTATAAATCCCAATGTGGTCGCCCAGGTAAGTGGGCGGGCCGCCAGGTATGTACACATATTCTTTTGTTAAAACCTAATAAGAACTCACTATGCTCTACACATTACAGTAGAGCGAGTTCACCATATCTTCGTGCTCTTCTTCTCGCACTCTCTCTCGCGTCGCACTTCCGCTCGTACTCCTTCAATTACAGAATAATAAGAATGTAATTAGAGAAAAATAGGCTACAAATGTTACATGTGAGCAACCCTAAATTGGGTTCCTGAATGGCCGAGCTTGGTGAAGATCGGTGAAGGACGAAAAATCGGGGGAAAATCAGGGACATTCGAGAGATTTTTGTAGCAAATGGCGGACACAAGGACAAGGATCATGTGCAGCCAATGCAGGGGTGCAACGGCAACTGATTGCTATAGCAAAAGGTGAAATAAGAAGAAGAAGGGGCGGCGAAGGCGGCGGAGATGTGTGTTGGAGGTGTTGGCATTTTGAGGATGCAGTTCTGCAGGTCTGTGCAAAGTTCGCATTGGCATTGAAAGGACGACACCGGCAAGGAGATGGCGGATCTATGTGTGCAAGAAGTGGGAGAAGAAGGCGATGGCGGCTCTGTGTGTCAAAAATGCACGTTTCAGAGAGTGAGAGAAAGAGAAAGAGAAGAGAGGGAGGGAGAGTTCTAAGTTTAGGTTAAGATTACAAATTCGAATTTTGAATATAGGGGTTATTCACACACTTTAGGGCCCCTAAATCCAAGTATTTCCTCACAATAGGATGTAGGTCATCGGTTTTCCATAAAGTATTTTACTTTTTTTTAAAAGAAATCCGAGGGGCGATGCAGCCCCTTGACCCCGCTAGCAAAATTTGGGAGAAAACGCACATCACGAACTGCTATTTTTTTGTGTGCTATTGTGTTTAGAGGGTTCTAGAATGCATCTAGAAAATGTTTTGAAGGTATTTATTTTTTAACGCTATGAACTAAATGATACCCATGGTTTATTTTTGTATCTTGGGACCAAAACTCACATACTAAAAAAAAAGGTCCATATGTTGACAACGTCTATATCTTAACAACAACCATATCTTGACACTGCAAATGGAACAACACTCATGAAGCCAATTTTGACCCCGGACCCAAAATTTGCATAATGAAAAAATCACCAAAAATAGCCAAAATTGATAAATTTTACATCAAAAAATGTGCGCTACTTTTTTGTCTGATACTGATCATGGGGCTTGAAAATCCATTATAGCAAAGTTTTGGGGAGCCTTGATTTTTTTAAAAACAATGATCTTTTGGGTTTTACTTTAAATTTGAATGTGTAGAGTGAGGATGACTTCAATATAATTAGAGCTTAATTGGAAGTGAATTAAGATGCATCAAAATGTAATCACAGTGAGGATGACCTGAATCTAATTAGAGCTTAACTAAAAGTGAATTGAGATGCGATCAGAATGTAATTAAATAGTAACAACACCTATTGCTAGCACCCTATGGTCCCAAGGCCATAGGATGTGCATATACCTGACACAAAACACTTGTAGCTAGCACCCTATGGCCCTATGTACATATACCCGCCACACAACACCTATTGCTAGCACCCTATGAACCCAAGGCCATAGGATGTGCATATATATACCCACCACAAAACACCTGTAGCTAGCACCCTATGGAAGGATGTACATATACCTACCACACAACACCTATTGCTAGCACCCTATGGTCCAAAGGCCATAGGATGTACATATACCCGCCACAAAACATGTGTAGATAGCACCCTATGGCCCCATGTACATACGCCTACCACACAACACCTATTGCAAGCACCCTATGGTCCCAAGTCCATAGGATATACATATACTCACCACAAAACACCTGTAGCTACCCTATGGTAGGATGTACATATACCCACCACACAACACTTATTGCTAGCACCCTTTGGTCCCAAGGCCATAGGATGTACATATACCCGCCACAAAACACATGTAGCTAGCACCCTATGGTAGGATGTACATATGCCTGCCACACAACACCTATTTCTAGCACCCTATGGTCCCAAGGCCATAGGATGTACATATACCCGCCGCAAAACACCTGTAGCTAGCACCCTATGGCCCCAAGGCCATAGGATGTACACATACCGGTTACAAAACACCTATAGCAAGCACCCTATGGCTCCAAGGACATGGGATGTATACATACCCACAACAAAACACCTGTAGCGATCACCCTATGTCCCTGAGGCCATAGGATGTACACATACCACCACAACACATATGTAGCTAGCACCCTATGGGCTGAAGGCCATAGGATGTACATATACCCGCCACAAAACACCTGTACGAGCACCCTATGGCCCCAAGGCCATAGGGTGTACATCCTATGGCCCCAAGGCCATAGGATGTACACAATCCACCACAACACATATGTAGCTAGCACTCTATGGCCCCAAAAGGCCATAGGATGTACATATACCTGCCACAAAAAACCTATAGCAAGCACCCTATGGCCCCAAGGCCATAGGATGTACATATACCCACCACAAAATACCTGTAGTGAGCACCGTATGGCCCCAAGGCTATAGGATGTACACATACTCATTACAAATATCTACATACGACATCCTTTGGCCATAGGTTGTATGTATAGTCATCACAAAGCATCCACATCTAGTACCCTAATGCCATAAATCCATATGATATATACATATTCATCATCATGAAACGCCAAGATATAGCATCCTATGGCACTGGGGCCATATGATGTATACAAATTCATCACAAAATACATACATAGCGTCCTATGTCCCTAAGGCCATAGGATGTATCATGAAACACCTACCCTACGGCCCCAAGGCCATAGGATGTATATATACTCATCATGAAAACCATACACGTGTACTCACCGTGAGGTGACCTTGAATAGTCTATATGTACTCTTCATGAAACACCTAGAAAATTCAACCTATGGCCCTTAGGCTCTAAGCTCTTCCTTTGTGACGCTTCTTGGTCTTAAAGCTATCCTTCCATGCACCGACATAGACCTCTTTGGCTACGTGGATCTCTTCTCACAACTAGATGTAGAACCCTTTGTCCCTAGGGCCATAGAATGCACACGAGTTTCTTTGAGTTTCTTCTTCATCGGTGGCATAAACAACGTTAAATTACATGTAAATTTCTAGATACTTGTGCTTCTTTGTTTAACAAATATTTGTGTGAACCTTCTTGAAGGTATGGTTTTCAAAAATGGTAATAGAGTGTGCATGTTTGTAGCCACACAAAAGGTTTCCATTGGGAGTTTATGTGAATTAGACCCAAATGAATATTGTTTTGGCATGCTAATTGGGGAAGGCAATGTATCAATGTCAGTTGATTTGTGTTTTGAAAAAAAAGCACTCATTCCATTTCCAACAATGGATGCATTGACAGTGGGAGATTCTTTTCACAGTACTATGAAATGGAGTATAGGGTTCTTGCAAAATATAAATGAGATGCAGTACCAAGGGGTTCTTATCCATGATGCTGACAAACCAATGGGAGCATTGGAGGCACAATGTGATGGGATGAGCTACAGGGAGTTTTGGAAGGATAAGAGGGTTCAACAATGGGATGAAAAAAAAAAAATGTAGTAGCCGAAGGGGTTGTCATGTATGTATGTCCATTTGACAATATAAACTTTGGAAAGCAAGGTGAATATAACATCGGTATTGGTATTGAAACATCATATGTTAGTGAGGCTACTATTTTTTATGAATCCGATGTATGTAGCATTAATCTAGTATGTTGACCTATCAATAGAGTTGGGAGTACACGAATGTGGTGCGTGCACGGAGAGTGCAAAGGAAGGAGAGAGAGAGAGAGAGAGAGAGAGAGAGAGAGAGAGAGAGAGAGAGAGAGAGAGAGAGAGAGAGAGAGAGAGAGAGAGAGAGAGAGAGAGAGAGAGAGAGAGCAAGACACAGGGTGTGGGTGGAGCTCCCAAATCTCACTGTGTAAGCACAATGTGAGAATCTAAGTGAGAGCTCCTTATTCTTTGTATGTATAAAGAATAAGGAGATAAATGTGGGTGGCCAGACACTGGTCAGTAGACACGGGCAAAGCACGGTGAGGCACACCGCCTTTACCTAACATTCTCCCACTAAAGGCTATGTGCCAATAAGTGGCAAGAAGACTAGCCTACAACTAGTATAT
Organism: Adiantum capillus-veneris; assembly: GCF_014529385.1. Lineage (NCBI taxonomy): Eukaryota > Viridiplantae > Streptophyta > Polypodiopsida > Polypodiales > Pteridaceae > Adiantum > Adiantum capillus-veneris. The sequence goes on along the minus strand of NC_140941.1, from coordinate 92,523,338 downwards.
ACAAGAGGTGAGAGAAAACGGCTCTCAACCTATGCCCACTGGCTCACTCCAAACACGCTCTAGTGTAGATGCAACATACATACCCCTAGGGCTAGAGACACGATGACACTCCTCATGTAGGTATTGAGTGATGATCTGCATGGCTCCACAATGCACAATGCCTGTGTTAGTCATTGCACGATTGGAAACTCCCATTGCAAATGCACCAACCACATAAGCAAGATCAGGTCTCGCGACCAAAAGGTCAGACATGAGTGTCATAATAACTAATATTTAATTCTCCTAAATATTTTCTCATGTTAAACTGATCATTTAATATGGGGAAGTGCAAGGGGAGAAAAAGCTAGAATATTGGTTAAGCTGGCAGACGGACCACAATAGGGATCCAAAGGACGAAAAATAGGGATCTAAAGGGGGGGCCATCTGCAAAAGAGCAAGGTGCAACAATGGGCTTAAAAGACCCTAAGGTTCAGCCCGTTAAGACTTCCAAAATGCTAAGGTTCCAAAATTCAAAGGTTGTGTCCAAAGGTCAAAAGCCTAGCAAAATTGGATGCTTTGTGTGTGCTCAAAAAGCCTTCATGCATCCCTACATAGGAGGGGGCGAGCCCTAGAAGTAGCAGATGAGAGATAAACAAACACACACACACACACTCACAAGCTCCTGTACACAAAGGGAATGAGGGACACATGTCAGCTCCCCAGCCCAAATGCCCACAAGGTGTACTCAAATCCTATTGGATGGCCATGGAGGTGGACCAATGAGAATTAGGCTAGAGTAAATCTAGTTTAATTAAATTAAAAACACTTCATAAAAGAACCAACAAGAATTAAGCTCTCTAGAAGACTATTGGACAGTCTCCCAAGGGATCCAATGAGCATTCAACAGCCCAATGGCTTGCTTGATTCCTATTGGCCAGGAGACAAAGGGGTCCAATGAGAGTTTAGTTGCATTAATTAATGACCTAAAGCTCTCACAAAAGGGGAAAGGGGGACACATGTCAGAAGGCTATCACTTATGCTGCTTAAATTTTATTGTCTAAGCCTAGCATGGGCCAATAGGGTGTGAGCATGAGAAAATAGCAAGAGGGGTCGACCAAGAGAGAGAGGGGGATGATTTTCTCAAGGCAATATTGCATACACACTCACAAAAGTCCATGTGTGGAGTAAGAAGACTCTCTCTCTCCTTCTCAAGCTTTAATGGAAAGCTAGTCACCTACTCCAAGCTTGTGAGAAGGGAGGCCTACACCAACAACTCTTGGCTTTGTGATGCAAATCCAACCAAGAGACAAGCTTCAATGCATACTCATCTCCTCTACCATGCTAATTACTAAGCTAAGCTATGCTAATACAAGTGATTATGTGAGGAGATGTACATCTTTCTTGTAAGACTACTCCTTTCTCTCAATCTACTCTCATACCCGGCTAGCTCTCCCCATCTTCGAAGGTGTGTGAGGTCTTGGGCCTGAGACCGTCGGGGAACTGATGTTGTGTTTAATAAGTGTTTTGCTTAGTGCTTGAACTTTCCATCTTCATTGCACTAGCTAGTATTGAAGGAACACAAATAATTGTATTGTAAAATGTCTCTCTTGATGGGAGAAACCATAATACAAAGCCTTTTGGAGGGGGGACCGGCTCCATGTAAATCCAATCCTCAACTGTTGTCAATAGCTTAATTTCTCTCTCTTTTGAAGTATTGTTCATGCTATCTAACTAGGTGTTATACTTTTGTTGCTCTCTCCACCCAAGCATTCTTGTTATTCTCATTAGGAATCTATTCTAATGAAATGCTCACTATGTTCATTCTATTTTCCGCTACACACAAGTTACTAGGCCATTAAATGTTACATTGGTATCAGAGTACAAGGTTTCTCTTTTCTTGCTCAAGAAGGGAGGTCCTCAAGCTAGCTATAAATGGTTTGTACTATTAATTGCATTTGTGTAAGTAGAATAGGGATTTTACAGCCTTGGAGTGTGCCTGCCTTTGTGCAGATAATGGGGCCTCACCGTCGAGAGCTATGGTCTTAATAGTGGAGTCCTACGGGGCTTGCCTATGGCTTAACCACTATTGAGCTATTAGAAGCTTGACAGGAGCCGGTGTTGTTTTGGTGTTGAACGACCCTCTCTTCCATTCCTTGCAATTAATGGTATTCAAGCCACAGGTACAGTAGCTTGAGTGCTTTTTCTAAAGGGGTAAAGAGGAGTAGAAACTAGGGCTTGAAGTGCCAAAGTACACCTAAAACGTTTACACCTAAAAGTTGTTAGAATGGCTGACAATAGTAAAGAGAGTGAAATTAATGTTGATAACTTTGATTTTGCTAATGAGCAGGCTACTAATGATGCCCGGATGTTTGTAAACTATCTTGTTTCTAGGCTTCAACAAGCCATGGGCAATCCATCCCACCAAAGTGAAGTGCAACGATAGCTTTGTGCTCATGGGATTCTCCAAGCCTTCCACCATGACGAGAGAGTACCTAGGAATCCTCCTTGTGAGAATTCCAAAAGAGGCCTCTCTCCGATTTGGGAAGAAGAAGAGGATCCATACGAAGGGCTCAAAAATTTTCTTCTTGATGACACATCTCCTTCTCAAAGGAGAACTCAAGAGCCCCCACCAAAGGAACGAGAAAGAAGTGAGTCTTCCACCACCTCCGCGGAGATGGCACCACGAAGACGGCGTTCTAAACGCTCTCCATCACCCCCAAAACTAAGAAGATAATTGCACACTTCTCCACACCATAATTCAAAGAGGGATGATAAAAGGCAAGAGAAGAAAAAGGTGAGAAAGAGGTCACCATCTTCTTCATCCTCCTCCTCTTATAAAAGTGATGGTGAAGACAAAGAAGATCAAGGCAAGAAAAAGACGAGAAAGAGGTCAACCTCTTCTCCATCTTCCTCAAATTCTTCATCTTCTGAAGAAAGTGATGGTGCAACGTTTGAACCATCAAAAAGAAGAGGGCATAGGAAATCCTATGCCGCGTGGAAGAGATCATCGAAGCTCAAGAGGTTCAAAGAGGGAGGAAAGAGAATCTCTTTTCTTACCTACAATTGCACCTTTGGTGCTACGGACAAATTCTTGGCCTTTATCCAACAATTCGATGCGACGTTTGGAGATGAGGGCTTCACGGAGTCCTCTAAGCTACGCCATGTAGGTATGCACTTTCAAAAGTCTGCCAGGAAATGGTGGTCTAGCCTACGGGCCAACGGTGAAGCTCCACGAACATGGAAAGCTTTAAGAGCTTCCATTATGAAGCAGTTTTTTCCCACCGATGCCAAAGACAAAGTACTCATCGAATGGCAAAGCTTGAAGCTCTCTCCTTACTTATCCATTCACAAATATGTAGACAAGTTTTGGGACCTACAACTCAAAGCCACTGTCTTCAAAAAGCTGGATGTTGGAGAGCAAAAGCAATAGTTTTGTGCGGGCTTAACTAAAGAAATGGCGGAGTATGTCAACTCCCAAAGGCCACACAGCATATCGGCGATTATACACCATACTATGGTTGCTTCTCGAATCAATTTCCAAACAGGGGCTAAAAGAAATTCTAAGCCCAAGGAAAATAAGGGTTCCAATGAGCCTAAGCGAAAGGACAATGTCCAAAAGTCTCCTAAGGGAAATTCCAACAAATCTAATGAGAAGGGAGTTTACAAAGGAAAAAACAAACTCTCTGCTGAAGATCTTGAGCATTATCGCAAGGATAACCGCTATTTCAAGTGCAGCGATCAAGGGCACTGTACCGCTCTTGTCCCCAAAAGAGCACCCGCCATGAGCCTCCTAGAGCTACCTTGGTCGAAATTCAAGAGGAGGAAACTCACCACAAAGGATCTCCTCTATGTCATGCTTGGGGAAAGGTAAGAGAACATGATGCTTTTATTCTCTTTGAACCTGGTTCAACTCACAATTTCATATCCACAGAGTTGGCCACCAAGCTAGGCATACAAGCCTACGAGATGGGAGATGTCCTACCCCCTAGATGGTGCTTCAGTCACTCCCTTAATCAGGAAATTGAGGCTCCATGTCTAAAGCTATGTGGACAAAGGGGACTTATTTATCTTTCCTATCAAGCATGAGGATGTAATCCTAGGGGCACCATGGTTTGATCGCATGGCTCCCAATGTTAAATTCCCTGAAAGGAGAATCTACTTTAGGTTAAGGGAAAATGATATGTACATAGATGCTAAGGAAATAGGTAAAACACCATACCCATTGTACATACTCAAGCTTTTAACTAGTCAATAAAGAGCTCTATTTTTGTGTACATAATTTTTGTTAAAGATCCTGAAACTGAACCTAATGCTTTAACAAAATAAAATATAGACAATCACAAAGAATTAGAGTTATCCAATTTTCTCAAGGGGTTTCAAGATGTCTTTATTGACGACATCCCTTGTGAGCTACCTCCTAAATGAGGCAATGATGACCATGCAATTGAACTTCTTCCAGGAAGTTCACCGCCTAATAAACCTCCTTATAGAGTTTCTCAAGCTCAACTAGAGGAGATTTTGAGGCAAGTGCATGAGTTAGTTGAGAAGGGAATGGTTAGGCCTAGCTCATCTCCATTTTGCTCACTTGTGCTATTAGTGCAAAATAAAGATGGAACATATCGTATGTGTGTCGACTATAGAGCATTAAACAGGATCGCTATCAAGAATAGGTTTCCCGTTCCACCTGTAGAAGACCTATTTGAGAAGCTACAAGGATCGACCTACTTCAGTAGGATTGACCTAGAAAGTGGCTATCATCAAATAAGGATAGTTGATCAAGATATTGTAAATACCGCATTTTGCACCATGTTTGGTCTTTACGAATATATTGTCATGGCTTTTGGCTTGACCAATGCACCAGCCACATTCAACTGCTTGATGGAGAAGATATTCAGGCATCACCGAACCTTTACTGGAGTGTTCTAGGTAATATTTCAAGTTCTAAGAGAGAATAAACTTTATGTTAATCGAAAGAAAAGTGATTTTTTCTTGCAAGAGATTCATTATTTAGGTCACATTATCTCTCAAGATGGCATCCCAATGGATCCATCAAAGTTAGAGGTAATAAAAGGATGGCCTAAACCAAGGAATCTTCATGAACTAAGAAGCATTATAGGTATGTGTGCATACTATAGACGCTTCATAGGAAAGTTCTCACTAATAGCAGGACCATTACATGACCTAACAAAGAAAAACGTTTGGTATACATGGTCTGCCAAGGAGAACAGTGCTTTCAAAAAGCTTATCTCTCAACCTGTGCTTACACTACCGGATCTCTCAAAGCCATTTGAGGTCCAATGTGACGCTTGTGGTGATTGCCTTGGAGCTGTTTTGCTCCAAGAAGGGCATGCCATAGCCTATGAAAGTCTAAGGCTCGACCCTATTGAGAAATCTCTAGGCATATATGGAAAGAAACTCCTCCCAGTTCCACATTCCCTAGACTCATGGAAGCACTATTTATTGTGGACTCCTTTCATTCTGCGAATGGATCACCAAAGTCTTAAGTACTTCATGATGCAAACCAAGCTCTCCGACAAACAAATGAGGTGGGAAAATTTCCTTTTGCAATTTCATTTTCATATTGCTCACATTGCTAGAAAGCATAATCAAGTAGCCAATGCACTCTCAAGAGGACCGAGAGTGAATGCGGTTTCCATAGCAACTCACAATGATCTATCTTCTATGATAGATGAATATGCTATTGATCCCGATTTTAGAGATGTGATTACAGCCCTTGCATTAGGGAAGAAAGAGGAACCATTTACTTTACAAGATGGTTATCTTCTCTATGGAAATAGACTATGTGTTACTAACTCACTACGTGAGAAAGTAATGTATGAATCTCATGCTCGTCCTTATGCGGGGCATAGAGGGATTCAGTCTACCCTAAAGGGGATTGAAACATATTTCTATTGGCCTACCATGAAAGCAAACATACAAGAGTGTGTTTCTAAATGTGTGGTATGCCAAAAGACAAAGTTTGATAGAGGGAAGCAACCTGGGTTGCTTCAACCTTTGCCAATCCCTAATTCACCATGGGAGAGCATATCCATGGATTGCCTAAGTCTATCCATGAGAATACAAGAATATGGACGATAGTAGACAGGTTTAGTAAACAAGCTCATTTTATACCTGTCAAAAAGACTATCAAAGCCTATCAAATGTGAACCCTCTTCATATCACAAATCTTCAAGTACCATGGCTTGCCAATGTCCATAGTGTCGGATAGAGATCCTAGAATGACTAGTAATTTTTGGAAGCGTCTCTTTGAGAATTTAGGGACAAGGTTAAACTTCTCTTCAGCCTATCACCCACAAATGGATGGCCAAAGTGACATAGCTAACCTAACAATTCTTGATCTATTAAAAGCCTATGTAACGAAAGTAGATCAAAGATCCCAATGGGAGAAGTACTTACCCTTAGTGGAGTATGCCTACAATAACACTGTACATACTTCCACGGTAAAATCACCTTTCAAGGTAATAGAGGGAAGATAAAAAAGTCCCCTGCTACTTAAGGTACATGGGAAGATCTTCCCTGCAGATGAGTATAGTCGAGACCTACAAGAATCTTTCCAAAAGATTAAGGATGCTATATCTATCTCAGCAAAGGCAAAAGACTGCTGTTGATAAGCACAAAAGAGGCCAAGCCTTTAAAGAAAATGATTGGGTATTACTTAAATTTCCCAAGGCTTGATTAAGGCACACGACCGGCAAGAATCCTACGGTAAACCAAAAGTACTATGCTAAGTTAGCAAAAAGGTACTATGGTCCCTTCCAGATTCTTAGGCCAATCAACGAGATGGCCTATCAACTCAAGTTGCCCAGCCATTGGCTCATACACAATGCTTTCCATGTGAGCCTACTAAAGCCTTACATAGAAGAGCCACCACAAGAACCAACTATTGAAGACCCACCCGAGATAGAGGACCAAGAAGAGGTGTTGTAGCCCGAGTCCATTCTCCAACATGAAGACAAGGAACTAAGAGGCACTAAGACTATCCCCGATGATATCTTATTAAGTTTAAGAATTATCCTTTTGAAGATGCTGGAACGATGTCGTAGGGTAAGATAGGTATCCTCTACCCGCTAGAAAAAAGACTAATGAATATGCTTTATCTTCTCTATCCCATACTCAAAGATAACTATGATTTCAAGAGAGAGGGAATTTCATAATAGCTAATATCTAATTATCCTAAATGATTTTCTCGTGTTAAACTGATCATTTAATATGGGGAAGTTCCAGGAGAGAAAAAGCTAGAATATTGGTTAAGCTCACAGACCGGCCACAGTAGGGCTCTAAAGGACAAAAAATAGGGATCCAAAGGGGGGGCCATGTGCAAAAGAGAAAGGTGCAACAATGGGCTTTAAAAGACCCTAAGGTTCAGCCCATTAATACTTTCAAAATGCTAAGGTTCCAAATTCAAAGGTTGTGTCCAAAGGTCAAAAGCCTAGGAAAATTGGATGCTTTGTGTGTGCTCAAAAAGTCTTCATGCATCCCTACATAGGAGGGAGCAAGCCCTAGAAGTAGGAGATGAGAGAGAAACACACACACATACACTCACAAGCTCCTGTACACAAAGGGAATGAGGGACACATGTCACCTCCCCAGCCTAGATGCCCACAAGGTGTACCCAAATCCTATTAAATGGCCATGGAGGTGGACCAATGAGAATTAGGCTAGAGTGAATCTAGTTTAATTAAATTAAAAACACTCGATAAAAGAACCAATAAGAATCAAGATCTCTAGAAGACTATTGGACAGTCTCCCAAGGGATCCAATGAGCATTCAGCAGCCCAATGGCTTGCCTGATTCCTATTGGCCAGGAGGAAAAGGGATCCAATGAGAGTTTAGTTGAATTAATTAATTACCTAAATCTCTCACAAAAGGGGAAAGGGGGACACATGTTAGAAGGCTATCACTTATGCTCTTGAAATCCCATTGGCTAAGCCTGAAGAGGTCTAATGTGGTGTGAGCATGAGCAAATAGCAAGAGGGTGTTAAGGCGGTTACGCCGCTAACGGAAGCTAAATAGCGAGAACTCAACCAACAACAGAATTTGTCAGACGAGGACGGAGCTTGACCCGCAGGCGCATGGAAACAACTAGGTGGGTGTCAAATCACCTACTCGACCTTCTAATGACAATCACTACTAAGGAAATCAAATCTTCTAAGTTCTAAAATACGCAAGTGACTGAAATCCGTACTACGAACGAATGCTATACGAAACAGGATCTAGAATCATCGAATCGATCTCAAACTCAAGGTAGAGTCTATACACTAGGTAAGAACAACACCCTAAAGACTTGAACTGCAAAATCAACCTATAACCACTCCGTGCGGCAAATGCGTATGAAGACAGGCCGAAAAATACAGGTGACCAAAACTTGACCCCGATGGTACTAATGTGTAGCTCTACTCGTTGTGGTTCTATAGATATGCTGCACACTCTATTCCGACACACGAGTTGGAAGAAAACTCACACCGAAGCTCGTAGGAACTTACCACACATAGAAGCCGATAGCGTGCACTCTTGGTATCTGTGCGTAGCTCTCACCGTTGCTAACACAATGGTGGTGTCGCTTCTCCAATGGCGGCCCTGTAGCTCGCGTAGCAAGAAGATAAGACTCTCTCTCACTCTCTCTCTCTCAGACACAGTCACGGCGCTCAAAAACTCACTTTGATTAATAATTGAATCTTTTTTAGGTTACAAAACTTTGGCTTATATACCTCAGCCTTGGAGGTGAGAACATCTCTAATTATTTACATCAGCAGGTGAAATTACGTCGGGATTACAAGCTGGAAACTCAATTGAGTCCCGTTACTTAATGAATGGCTCAAATCAAAACTAATGTCGGAAAGACATTTATTACAATCAATGGTTACCAAATGATGGATGTGAGAAAAAATGCGGGTGTGATCCTCTGCTGGTTCAACACTCCCCCCCTCCGCGTTCATGTCGTCCCTGACATGGCTTTTAGGCTTGATCAATAGAGTCCTGTCGTCTTGAGCATCTGCAAATGTGATTCGTAGCGTAGGTTGCCGATGGTCAAGGTTGGGCCGAATATTTTGCTTTCGTGAGTGAAAAAGCCGGTGTAGAAAGCTTCTTCGAATGTTTGCATGTGGAAGCTAGGCAAAAACATAATTCTTTGGTATAAGAGATGTAACACCTTTGTTCTGTGTGTTGATTTCCTCGCCTTGAAATACCTAGGAGTTTCCGTTGATTGTATTGAAGGGAGTTCCTGTTTACAAATCTTTGGGATCCAAATTTGCTTGCTGTAGCTTTGTGCCGTCATGACCTTCTTTGGAATCCAGATCTGTTTCACTGTCCTTGATTGTCGGGGATCACTCTGTTGTCTGGTATTGAAGACTCTGTTTTCCACCTTTTTGTTCTCTGGCACAGCCTTTTTTGGTCTCCATACCAACTTTGACTCCGTTGTTTTCCAAGGTTGAGCTGTTATATTATTGCTTGTCTTCCTTATCCACTGTTGAGAATTCCTCGTCGAAGAGTAATCCGGTTGTATAGAAACTTTTGGTTGCCATTGCCTCTTCTTTTTCTCTGTTTGTTGTTTGCCCTTGTCCGTGGCTTCTTCCTTTGGAGTTGGCTCTGCTCCTTTGGTGAACTTAACTGATTGACTTTCACCTTCGTATTTGATAAGCACTGATTTAGAACTCCAGTCAATCATTGCATTGTATTGCTTCTGCCATGGTTGTCCTAGCAATAATGGATGTTGTGTAGCTTGGTCTTCAACCACGTAAAACATATGAGGATACACATATTGGTTAATCTGTATATGTAAAATTGTGCATCCGATAGTTTTGATTGAATTCTCAGAGTAACTTTTTAACTCTTGCTTGGCAGTTTGTAGTTTAGTGTCCTTTGTCAATTGTCTATACAAACTGAGTGAAAGTAGGTTAGCTTGAGCTCCTGAATCCAATAGTGCTCTGGCTTTGATTTGGTTGGTCCCTACTTTGCATTCAATGATGGGTTCTTCTTTGTCATTCCCCATTTCTGTTATACTGACTGCGTTTATTCGTATTGCTCCTTCATTGCGCTGTTTCTGACGCAGTAGTCTTCTTTTCTCCATTCTTTCCTTCGCCTCAGCTTGTGCTTCCTCCACAAATATTTTCTTTTTCTGGACACGCAGCTTTTCTTGATGTATTTTGACAAGCATGTCTTGTGTTAGCGGCAACAAATACTTTTTCACTCTGCATCCACTAATCCAATTGGGCATTTCTTCTCCGTCCAATGTAGCAAGCTTGACGGCTCCACTTGGTGATAGATCTTTAATCACCAGAGGACCCATCCCTCGCTTTTTAAGCTTCTTAACATGCTGTTTCAGAGTGTAAACTAGGACATAGTCCCCAACTTTAAACTCTTTAGTCCGCACATGCTTATCAAAAAATTCCTTTTGTCGCCTTTTTTGAGCGTAGATGGAAGCTACTGCTTTTAGGCGAAGCTCATCTAGCTTTTCCAGGTCATCTATTCTATCAGAGAGCTCGTGCCCTGTCCACTCTAGATCCTTAGCCACCCTCAAGGTTGAAATCAAGAATTCTATTGGCAAGATAGCATTTAGCCCAAAAACCATGTTATATGGGGTCGTTCCTATGGATGTTTTATACGCCACCCTATATGCCCATAATGTTGAATGTAACTTTTGGTCCCAGTCAGTTCTCGACTCAGATACAACCTTCGTGAGGACCGTGCATATGGTTTTGTTTGTTGCTTCAGCTTGTCCGTTTGCTTGTGGATGATACGGGGCTGATTTCCTATGGATTACCATGAATTCATCTAGAAGGATCTCTATCACTTCATTTATGAAATGTGTGCCTCGATCACTCACAATTTCTATTGGCAATCCATATTGTACAAAGACGTATTCATACAGAAATTGTGCCGTGGTCCTGGCATCTGCTTTTTGAGTTGCCTTTTCTTCGACCCACTTTGTTAGATAGTCTGTAGCCACAATGATGTATTGTGTATGAGTCTTATATGCAGGAGGCGAAATGGGTCCAACATAATCAATCCCCCATTTTGCAAAAGCTCTTGCCCCCATCATTGGTCTAAGCGGCATATCATCTCTTTTAAGTGGTACTTTGGTCCGCTGACAGTCATCACACCTTTTAACGTATTCCTCAGCGTCCATATGTAATGTTGGCCACCATATTCCTGCGGCTAAGACAAGTTTTGCTGTCTTATCACCTGAGAAATGGCCTCCACCTACTCCTCCATGAGCTTGCTCCAGGATTATCACATACTTAGACTCTGATGCGCAAATCCTAAGCTGGTTGTCTTTACCTCTCTTATAGAGTTGATCTCCTATTAAAGCGTAATCTCTAGCTTCTGTCTCTACAGATTTCTGACGAGCTTTTGACGTTCCTTCTGGGAAAGTTCTATTTGTGAGATATTCAACAATATACTGACTCCATTCTGGAGCGATCATTATCTGATATAATGTTGAATACTCAGCTGGCGGTTTTGATGAACATACAATACATACAGTGACATATTCATGTACGCTTTCTTTCATTCCTGGCCAATAGACTCCCAATTGTAACAAATTCCTATATGTGTTCCTTCTTGAACAATGAAATGCACATTCCTGAACATGTGCTTTGCGCAGATATATACTATATTCCTCAGGATTGATGCATAGTCGTAAAACATGATCATTTCCCAATTGATACAACCTTCCTGCAATCAATTGAAGACTCTTGGATTGCTGAATAGCAATATGTTTCAGGTTGTAATTTCTTCTATCGAACTCTCCTCCATAGGTTAATAGGTCAACGACATTTTGAGACCACCTCGGTATCATTTCTATGTTGAACAAGTACGCGTCTGGCATGTCGTCATCTACTCCTATAGGGTCTTCTCCATTCGTCAATCGCGAAAGATGATCAGCTCTAAGATGTGTTTTTCCTTTCTTTACTACTACCGTGAAGTCGAATTCCAGTAAGATAATGAACCATCTCACTATTCTCCCGGTATTGCATGGTTTATTCACTAGGTAGAGCAAGGCTTGGTGATCCGTAAAAAACACAAACTTGTTGGCTAGAAGATAATGCCGAAATTTCTTCACATCATATATCATTCCTAATCCCTCTCGCTCTGTTGTGGTGTAATTCTTCTCTGCATGGTTGAGCTGTCGACTGGCGTAACAGATAGGAAAATCCATGTTTCCTTCTTCTGGCTGAGCCAGAATGCATCCTATTGCATATACCGAAGCATCTATGTGCACATGGAATATCTTCTCCCAATCTGGTGATTTCAAGACTGGAGCGGTAATGAGTGCCTCTTTCAATTTCTTGAATGATTCCTCACATTCCTCTGTCCATTCAAAGTTCACTATTAGCCTGTAAAGTGGTTGGCCTATTATAGCGTACATGTAAATGAATCGTCTATAATATCCACAATGTCCCATAAAGCTCTGTACTTGTTTCGCATTGGTTGGTCTAGGCATATCCACTATAACTTTTATCTTCTCTAAATCCGTGGATATTCCGTTTTGTGAGACAATATGTCCCAGAATTCTGCCCTGTCGGACCATAAACACACATTTCTCAGGATTGAGACAAATGCGATATGTCCTACATTTCTCAAATACTTTTCTTAGGTGTTCTAGATGCTCATCTCTCAGTAGAGAATGTACACATAAGTCATCCATGTATATTTCGAGAAACAGCCTTAAGTATTCTTTGAAAGCATGCGTCATCAGCCTCTGGAAGGTTGCGGGAGCATTGGTTAGACCAAAAGGCATAACCCGATAAGCATAAATTCCCCACTCCGTTGCAAAAGCTATTTTATGTTGATCTTCCAATGCTATGGCTAGCTGGTTATATCCTGAAAAACCATCAAGAAAGGAGTATGTTGTTTTCCCTGATACACGCTCTAGAACATGATCAGTTATCGGCAGGGGATAATTGTCCCTGATTGTTGCAGCATTCACTTTCTTTAGGTTGACACACACTCGGAGTTTTCCGTTCTTCTTAGGTACTACCACAATCGGAGATACCCAATCAGTGTGTTCAATCTCGTATATGAATTCAGCTTCCATTAGCTTATCTATCTCTTCTTTGATTCGCTTAGCAAACGTATCATTATATGTGTATGGTCTCTGTCTGCTAGGCTTTGCGTCTTGTTTCAGTGGGATTGTGTGTTGGCATATCGATGGGTCAACTCCCTTTAAGTCCTTATAAGACCATGCAAACACATTCCTATACTCTCTGAGAAGACTCAAAAGTCTCTCTTCCTCGCCTGGAGACAAATCTGTGGCTATGTATACCGGTCTAGGTGGCTCACCTGGAGCTGCTAAATCAACTTTTTTTGCATCCTCCGGTCCGTCATAAGATTCGTTCTCCTTCCTCTCTCGAATAGGTGGGGTTAATATCACCTTCCTATCCTCTATTGTGAATTTCCTATAGTGAGAGGGAACATCCATGTTTTCCTTGATTTTGGCGTTTTTGTCCTCTCCACTCTCAATTTCTGTAGTCCAAACATCTTTCAGAGTTTTCTTGAGCTCTCTGTACTTGTTTCTACGTTCTAACTTGGACTCTGTGTATTCTCTGTTGCGCTTGTTCTTTTCTGTTTTTTCTGTTTCAGTTTTCGTTCCATTCTTTTGAACTTGATGTCTTGAGCCTCTTTTGTCTTTACGTAAGCTCTTTTGATCACTGCCTCTCATTCTTCCAGAAATCTTATCCTTAACACAATCTTCAGCCTTTACTAGCATTAGGAATTGATTTTTTCCTCTTATTCTAGGCATCGGATTGGTTCTAACCCCTTTTGTTTTTTTCTTTGCTCTATAGTGTTTCTGGCGTTGTTTAGTTTGGTTCCGAAAATCATAAAATCGGACATCCATTATAGTTTCTTCGTTTCCGCTTGAATTGTCCGTTGACTCGTTGTCTGCTTCATTTCCCCACTCTGGATGATTGGGAATGTCGTGAAACACCTCTTCTTCATCTTCCTTTTCCAGTGTATCGTTCTTTTCAGTTTCTTTTTTGAGTACAGTTCTCAACATGAAATACGGAGCCACGTCGTACCCGTCCTTGTCGCAAAATTTCGTTGTGGGACCATCCGGAATTGCACAAACATCTAGGGTTGCTAGAATGTGTGTCCACTCTAATGGTTCAAACGTATCCTCTGGAAAGGGTTCTCCTACATAAGTTTCGTCTTCGATAGCCCTTTCTAAAACACATTCTTCTCGTTTCAGACTTCCACATTTCGAAGCTCCACACATCCATAACTCCTTGGGTTTACCTAACCAAGCTGGAAATTCGGATCCCGCCAAAGTAGCTGAATCAAACTCCTCTACCGGTGTTCGGTTCACATCTTTGTAGCTATGGTCTTTCAAGTTCACACGTGTAGTGGTTTCCATATTTCTCAGGTATATGTGATCGTAGCCCCAATCCTGGACCATTTTCAACTGTCTCATGAATGGTCTTCCCAGTATGATATCATAGTTATTCTCCTTGCCAAAATCGACAATAGCGAAAGTATGTTCGTATTCAATGCCGCAAGAAGTCACTACATCTTTCTCTAATAACCCCATAGGTTTCTCCATGTGTCCATCTGCTAATTGGAGTTTCAACCTAGTCTTCCTTATTGCTGGTTTCCCCCATTTTTTCCAGATTTCTTTTGTAGCTATGGCTACCCCAGCTCCGCTGTCTAGTATTGCTATTGTGTTCACTCCTTGGAATTCAACTGGTAAGGTTGTATTCCCCTCTTCACCTTCGCAATACTCTCCGACCTTGTTTAAGGGTACAGGCTTAGCGTTCTTTTGTGGCTTGCTCAGCTCCTCAATGCTCTCTTGCAATCTCGATGTTGGATCTTTTATCCCGAATTTCTCCAAGCATTTTCCTACAGTGGTCCACATATGTGGTCTTAGCCTCAAAAGCTCAGCTAGAGTGATAGTGCATGTCACTGGTGTTGACAAAATCTCTATCAATCCTTGTGAGTCCATGACTTTTTCTGATGAGATTTTTCTTGAGGGAAGTGCTCTAATCTCGGATTTTGCTTCATACTCTCCTAAGTATGAAGGTAAGGTTTTCAGTGAATGAGGTTTGCTCTCCATTGTTCTAACAGAGCCCCCATCTCCCCAGTAAGATTGCAGATCCAAGTCCACTTGAGATCCTGCCTCAAATTCCACTATGGGAGGATTCCTGATGTCCTTTTCCCAATTGGTCTGATTAGCTTGGCAACTTAGCCCGTTTGCAAAGTTTGCCTCTCTCACTTGTTTCCAAAATTCATTGTAATCATCATCTCTTCCGTAAGACCTCTGTATGACTGGATGAAAACTCTCTATCTCCTGATCGGTTGTGTTCAATATTATGCGGTCATCCTTTTGTGTATTTTCAGGCTTTTGTGCACTGGGAGTCTTTTCAGCTACCCGTGAAACGATAGTCTCTTGCTGAATTGGGTTTTCCTTTCCACAATTCATTGTTTCTTTTGGTGGTTCTAATAAGGCTTGTGCAGTCTTGATCATTCTCTGGCACATTTCAAGTCTCTGCTTTTCCAATTCCGCGTTTGGGTATGTCATCCACCTCTGTTCTTGTGTTTGGTTGTTCCTTAACCTAGCTTCGTAAGCTTTCATCAGTGCGTCCAATGGTTCGTGTACCTTGTCGACTAGCACTGATCCCCCGGAGCTTAAGCTCGTTGTTTCTTTGATACTCTTTTGTTTCGTTCTTTCCGGGCTCATCTCTCGTTTCCCGTTTTGACTCTCAAGTTTTTCTAATCTAGCTTTAGTTTGCTTTAGTTCCTCAACTAGAATAGCGTCTTCACGTTCTTTTCTCAACTTCATGCGTGCTTTTCTAGCTTTCCATGTGTTTTTCTGACTCCGCGGTCCTTGACTAACTACGTCAGTCGCCAACTTTCCATTCTCAGGTTCTCTAGTGGTTTTCTTAGCTTGAGCTCTAGTAACAACTTGCGTTGGTATCAGAGTTTCATTTTCAGACCCACTGCTGGTAGGAATAGTTTCTAGCATATTCAATGTCGTCTTTTGCACTTTGTTTGGATTCTTTGAACAATCCTCAATGAAGTGAGTAACCCCACACTCAGTGCAATAAGCGTTAATTCTAATGATTTCCGTATGTGGGCAAACATTCATCAGATGGTCACCTCCACACTTGTAACAGGGTCCTAGTGCTGGTCTTGGTCCCGCTTGATTCGTCCTTTGTGGATAGGATGGTCTTTGTCCTGTTAACCCTCCATGAGCTATGAACATCAAGGTTCTTGCGTCCAAATTGTATCTCTCTTCATCAGAAGCACTTGTAACTGTTGGTGTTCCAACATTCCCCATCATGCCCCATGGTTCTGGTTGTTTTGGTTCTTCTGGTGGGTAATAAACTGTCGGAGACATGTGTGCACCCGATTCTTTGTAATAGGCTTGAACAGGCACTAAGGCTTGTTCTTCCTGATTCTCTAAGGTTGGTGCATATCTAATGCCTACTGGTCTTGCTCCTGGTAAAGGTGGTTGTTGTCCCAATACTGGTTGCGGTCTTTCTATCCCCATAGGTCCTGGTACATTTCCCGTTGGGTATCGAGGTACTGGATGTATCTGAGGTGGTGCTAATTGAGCAGGAGGTGCATACCGGCGCTCCCTTACATACCCTTTGTTGTAATAGCACTCCTCTGTTGGATGATTTGTCCATTTTTGTTCAATAGCACACCATTTCAGTGTTTTTGGCAATGGTTTTTGGTATGGTGCCATCCTTTTTAGAGCATCTTCTATCATTTGCTCTACATTTGGCATGGTTGTTGTTTGAACATTCTTTTTAGTGGTAGTCTCGCTCGCTACGGAGGAGGAGCTACTGGATGCAAAATCTGTATCTGCTGACACCTCTCCGTAAACCGTACAGTTATCCACTAAGTACAATGCCTCTCTCGTTACTTGCTCGAAACTTGTACAAGCTTTCAAGTGCAAGTCCTTCTTGAGAGTGTCGTTCCTCAGTCCCTCAATAAAGAGAACAGATAGTCTGTCATCTTGTGGTCGTTCACGTACTGGACATCTCTCAATGTATTGTTTGAAGCGAAGTGAAGCTTCCTTCACCTTTTCGTGTTCTTTCTGTTTAAAAGCATATATTTGTGAGACCGTATTGTGCTTAATCCCTCGTTTTGAGAATTCCTCAGCAAACTCTCTTAGCAAATGGTCAATGTCATGGAATCCCCCTATGTTCATTGGTTGAAACCATGTCAATGCAGTACCTTCTAGAGTAAGACCAAATCCCTCGTATTGTGTATGGAAATCTGTTATCTGCTCAGCTCTTAAGACTTGCTTAAAGAGTGACACATGTGCATACGGATCTCCTGAACCACCATACTTCTTTGGCATACACTTGGCTACTTGAGATGGTCTCATACGTCTATGATCTGCTACCAATCTCATTGCTCCTGTGTCTCGGCTAAAGCTTTCTCTAGCATCATGGACTTCATGGGTTACCCTTGTTGGTTCCCCTGCCCTGAATCTACTACTAGGAGGTAAATGCGATGGTTCCGCTTCAAACCTTGGACCTGGCGTGGTATAGGTGGGGATTGGAACTGCACTACCTCGATTCGTCTCCATTGACTCTCTGGAATGTAATGATCCCATTGGTCCGAGCTTCGAGTCCCAAGGTTGACTAAAAGAGTCAGCAACCTGAGTTCTTTGTCCTCCTGTTGTCATTGAGTTTTTCACTCCATTTGTTGGTGCTGGTCTATGTGAGCTAGAAGTAACATAATACTGATGTAGAGGTCCCCCAAAGTATGTATATCCTTCTAATTCTTTCTTGCCCATTGTTGAGTATTGCCTGCCATACTTATCGTAAGCGGCAATTTTCACTTCCGATCCCTCTGTGTAGGTAAAGACATAGAGTCTTTTTTTGTCTGTCAACTCTCCGATGTAGGGTTCTTCACATCTATAATAGAGATCTTGCTCCCCATTATTATATTTGTACAGCCCCACATAGATGTTATCAGTGTTGATCCTTGTAGTTTCATTCTCTCTTCTTAACCTCGCATTAGGGAAGTTCATTATTTGTGCTTTCTCCTCGAGTTCTTCATCTATTTTGGCTTTGGTGCCCATCAATCCCCACTTGTCCACAATGTTAGGGTTTAGGACTACCAAGTACATGGTACCCTCATCATCTAGATATCTATCTCCGCTATAGCTCACAGGCACTAAGTCCTTGAACTCACTAGGTCTATCTTCTATCTTTACACAATAGCGGTCCATTCCATCTTTGTAGATCTTGGCACCTTGCTCATTGTCGTACTGGTATTTTATGAACAATAGCTTCATTGTGGCGGAAGGGTTTGATGATCCTGCTGCCATATTTTCTCTGTTGTTCAGGTTCAAGTGTTCCAAGTTTTCGGTGAAACTCTCGTAAGATCTCTCCGAAGAAGTATCAGAGACACTTCCTTCAAAGATCGGCTCTAATGGTTGCACCCAACTTTGGTTTACACTTCCCTCGGTTGATATGACACTTGCTGGTTCCCCTTGTTTTGGTTGATTATTCCGGAGATTCCTGCCCGATCTCAAAT
Organism: Adiantum capillus-veneris; assembly: GCF_014529385.1. Classification (NCBI taxonomy): domain Eukaryota; kingdom Viridiplantae; phylum Streptophyta; class Polypodiopsida; order Polypodiales; family Pteridaceae; genus Adiantum; species Adiantum capillus-veneris. Next base: position 92,504,846 of record NC_140941.1, on the reverse strand, counting down.
TCATCAATTCCCCTAAAGGACTTTAACTTTTTCGTCTCGGCAATTTGTTTTCCTCAAGTTTTTGTGGTTAGAATTGATCCAAACTGATTGATACTTGGTCAACTGTTTAATCTTGTCAGTTGGACAACTTCTGTTTCATCAAGTGAGAATTTTGTTACTGTTATGCTGAAAAAGACATTATACGCGTATGATGTCTTTTTTCACAGATTTTGACTATTTTAGTTATGCTCACTCTCAGTGACCCCTTTATGCTCTGTTCACTCACAAAATTCATTTTGAACTCTGTTTGAGCAAGTTATGGCTAGTTCAGGCTTTTCTTGGCAATTTTCTGCTTTTGACTTGTTTTCTGGGTCAATTGTGATCCAAATGGGATGAAACTTGAAATATAACCTCTAGACAGCTATTACAATGGATCTGGGTTAGCAAAGTATCAAAATATGTCCAAAATTAGGTCAAAGACATCATACGCGTATGATGTCTTTTTCATCAATTTGGGTCCAAACTTGATATTTATGCTTCCAACAGTGATTGTAACACTCTTGTCAGGTCAGATTTCAAAAATAAGCAGTGGAAGTGCCAAAAGACATTATACGCGTATGATGTCTTTTGTCCCAGATTTTGACTATTTTTGGTTTTAAGCCTTCTCCAATGTTTATAATTGAGTTTCAAGTGTTTTTGTCAGGTTTGAATGTAAAAACAAGATCTGAATCCAAAATTTCCTATTCTTTGCGTTTCTTGGACTCCGACTTGTCTTTTTTGGGTTTCTTTGAGTGTTAATGCTCTTGTTTTAAGTTGATCTTAGGGTGAAACCCCCCTTCTAAACACTCTGGAAATGTCAAATTTTCAATTTCACTCTCTGTTTAGGTCCTAAGACATCATACGCGTATAATGTCTAAAGTTGCAGATTTCCAGTTTTTCAGCACAGAACTCTTCCAATAGCTCTTTTAAGTGCTCAGCAACAATCAGTTACACAGAAAATTTTTCTGAACTTTGTTTATTGCATATTTCACTATCAAAGCGACTTTTTCAGTGATCTAACATGCAATCAAACACATCAAGCAAATAGAACTCCAATTGATAGCTCTAGATCAGGATCAAATCAGGCCCTACCTAAGCTACTTCTAATCATAAAATGGATTTTTTGCAATTGAAAATATAAAGAGATTTACTACCACACAAGGAGTAGCAAATGCTTTTGTCAACAACCACTTAAACACCATCAAAAACAATCTAATCTAAGCTAAACTAAAAATACTGTCAACACCGAAGACCCAGGAATACCCCACTTCCTAGTATCTCTCGAGACCTTCGGAGTCCACCACTCCTAGATCTTTTCTAACTAAAGTATACAAAGTAGTTTATACGACTCACCTCGTAGGATTAGTCTAAGGTCACCTACTTAGGGCTCTCGTCCCCGGCAGCGGCGCCAAATGTTAAGGCGGTTACGCCGCTAACGGAAGCTAAATAGCGAGAACTCAACCAACAACAGAATTTGTCAGATGAGGACGGAGCTTGACCCGCAGGCGCATGGAAACAACTAGGTGGGTGTCAAATCACCTACTCGACCTTCTAATGACAATCACTACTAAGGAAATCAAATCTAAGTTCTAAAATACGCAAGTGACTGAAATCCGTACTACGAACGAATGCTATACGAAACAGGATCTAGAATCATCGAATCGATCTCAAACTCAAGGGGAAGTCTATACACTAGGTAAGAATAACACCCTAAAGACTTGAACTGCAAAATCAACCTATAACCACTCCGTGCGGCAAACGCATATGAAGATAGGCCGAAAAATACAGGTGACCAAAACTTGACCCCGATGGTACTAATGTGTAGCTCTACTCGTTGTGGTTCTATAGATATGCTGCACACTCTATTCCGACACACGAGTTGGAAGAAAACTCACACCGAAGCTCGTAGGAACTTACCACACATAGAAGCCGATAGCGTGCACTCTTGGTATCTGTGCGTAGCTCTCACCGTTGCTAACACAATGGTGGTGTCGCTTCTCCAATGGCGGCCCCGTAGCTCGCGTAGCAAGAAGATAAGACTCTCTCTCACTCTCTCTCTCTCAGACACAGTCACGGCGCTCAAAAACTCACTTTGATTAATAATTGAATCTTTTTTAGGTTACAAAACTTTGGCTTATATACCTCAGCCTTGGAGGTGAGAACATCTCTAATTATTTACATCAGCAGGTGAAATTACGTCGGGATTACAAGCTGGAAACTCAATTGAGTCCCGTTACTTAATGAATGGCTCAAATCAAAATTAATGTCGGAAAGACATTTATTACAATCAATGGTTACAAAATGATGGGTGTGAGCAAAAATGCGGGTGTGATCCTCTGCTGGTTCAACAGAGGGGTCGACCAAGAGAGAGAGGGGGATGATTTTCTCAAGGCATTTTCTCACAAAAGGGGAAAGGGGGACACATGTCAAAAGGCTATCACTTACACTCCTGAAATCATATTGGGTAAGCCTAGGGAGTTCCAATGGGGTGTCTGCATGAGCAAATAGCAAGAAGGGTCGACCAAGAGAGAGAGGGGACTGATTTTTCAAAGGCATTATTGACTTACCCACAAACACACAATCTATGTGTGAAGCAAGAAGACTCTCTCTCTCTCTCTCCTTCTCAAGCTTTAATGGAAAGCTTATCACCTACTCCAACCTTGTGAGAAGGGAGGCCTACACCAACAACTCTTGGCTTTGTGATGCAAATCCAACCAAGAGCCAAGCTTCAATTTATACTCATCTCCTCTACCATGCTAATTAATAAGCTAAGCTATGATAATATGAGTGATTATGTGAGGAGATGTACATCTTTCTTGTAAGACTACTCCTTCTTCCTCTCAATCTACTCTCATACCCCGCTAGCTCTCACCATCTTCGAAGGTGTGTGAGGTCTTGGGTCTGAGACCGTGAGGGAATTGATGTTGTGTTTAGTAAGTGTTTTGCTAAGTGCTTGAAGTTTCCATCTTCATTGCACTAGCTAGTATTGAAGGAGCACAAAGAATTGTATTGTAAAATGTCTCTCTTGATGAGAGAAACCATAATACAAAGCCTTTTGGAGGGGGGACCGGCTCCATGTAAATCTGGTCCTCCATTGTTGTCAATAGCTTACTTTCTCTCTCTTTTGAAGTATTGTTCATGCTATCTAACTAGGTGTTATACTTTTTGTTGCTCTCTCCACCCAAGCACTCTTGTTATTCTCATTATGAATCTATTCTAATGAAATGCTCACTATGTTCACGCTATTTTCCGCTACACACAAGTAACTAGGCCATTAAATGTTACATGAGAGACCCAAAATCCGATGAAACATGCACTATGTGTGCCATCCTTGTCAGCAACCTCAGTGCCATATGCATTTGCATCAGGAACCACTTGACTATGCATCACCATGTCAGCATCGTCTGGCAAAGGCATATCTATTGAGAATGACTGTAAAACCAAAAAATCAGCACCACTGTAATCACACACAATTGTCTGAAGGACACTGTCACCCTCAAACGTATCAGACACATCATAGAACAATGCATCGGTCTCTAGCTCAATTGATGTCATCTCAACTGATGACTGATCAAGTTGTGCATTCCCAGAGATACCACTGTCTACGTGAATGTCACCACAAGACAAATTCACAACTTGCTCTCCATGGTGCACATCCACAAAAGAGACACGCCTCGTCTCTCACGTCAAACATGGCTGCAACAAAACTGAGACTACGTCGTCTCGAACCTCAAACATATGCATAGGATATACCAAGCCACTGCGGGATCCTCTGGCAATCACTAATGAACCACAATGCATCTGGAAAGATTGTTGTCTAAGCAGTACATGACAACCAAAATCTTCCAATTGTCTCACTGGTATCACGCTCTGTCTCAACTAAGGAACATAGTGCACATGTCATAGTGTGTATGGCGCACCACTGGGCAAAGACAAACAAACGTCTCCTGCACCCTCTATGTCAAACGCCTAACCATCGGCCAAGTGCAAACAACCAAGTCTCCCACTAGAAAATGCGTTAAACCACTCCACGACATGGTGTGACATGGAATGTAGTATCGCTATCTAGTAACCACTGTGGAGAAAGTGTGCTAACCATAGACAAATCTGCAAGAGGTACGCTGGAGGCAAGCGTGACATCACCGTCACTGGCATAGACTGACACTGAGACTTCCTCTCTAACCTGTGTCAAAGCCATATCTACATCACGCATACATCTCCGTTGTTGTCTCATACATCTAAAGCAACGGCGCCTAATGTGCCGTGTGTGAACACAATGCCAGCAATGCAAGTATCGGCAAGAACGAGACCATTGTCTCTCACGAGCCGTCACTGTAGACTCAATTGTGTCACACATCATGCCAATGCATACACGTCAAAAGTGGGAGATCACTCAACCACTACACTAATCAATCATAAACCAACCGGTAGCTCAATAGTGAAAACCTATAACCTGCATGCTGTAGTCTCATGATCGAAATATGCACCAATGTGAGAGCATGAAGCAAAATCAAAGGAAACCTGTAACCACTACGAGCATACCATAAATGTATGGCTAAGAGCCAAAGTATGGCAAGAAATTTGGGAAAAATATGATAAAATCTCCCCTGTAAACTTAGCAAAACCTCAAGTACAATCTCAACCATAAACCATGCCAAACTGGCAACAAAGTGGGAGGTAAATCGACCATTACACAATGTTGAAAAGCAGGATCAATTGCATCAAAAATTATGCTCACATATGCCTAAAAGAAACTCCACAACCTGCAAACTCTGCAAGCATAAACTAGGACAAATTTCTCAACCAAGCGTAAAGTGCATAACCATATACGCAAGTAGACAGTAAACTAGCTCAAAACACGTCCCACAAGAGAAACTGCCTACAAAAATCTACAAAAACCTGTGAAACCTGTGATTAGCCTATGTTGTAGCCACACAAGCATATGCAAATCCTCACTCCTGCGAGAGTGGGTACAAGAACACCAAATTGTGTCCAAACTGACCGAACCTATCAATGTGAGAGCTAAGCTTGATCACAAATTATGGCGAGTAAACTCCAGCCACTATCCCACAAAAGCATACAGAAAGCAAAAGCTCAAGACACCTGCTGTGTTAAAACCGGTATGCAAGCCAAAACACTGCAGAAGATGTCCTCAACTGCAGATGGCAACACCTGTGGGAGTACTAGACTCAACATGTAGCTGAGAGTCAAAATTGGAAGCTCCAAATGGTTGAGTACTCACAGCTCAAGAACAAAACTACAGAGCAAAACATGCTCGCGATGCACCACCCAAAAGGAAAAACATTGCAAGCAAATCCCGAGTGCTACAAGCAATCGCAATATCGATTGCACCAACGATGTGCATAAAATTGTTGGGAGAATTTTGCCAGAGTTTTGTTAGAAAAATGGCTACAAAACCATTAACCAAAGTGACTGCACGATCAAAACCATAAGCAACCAAATCACATCAAATGGCACTCCAAATGCATGCACCAATCTCCACACTTTGTATACATCATTGCAAACACTTGCAAATCTAGTACACAAATACCTGCTCTACCTGTGACTGCCAAAAAACATGATCCAGGCATACATTGCCGAGCTCAAACTACAATCACATGAGTCTCCCTGAGCATCAAACCACATAGATTGTACATCGTATCCTCCCACCTGTGAGAAAACTTGCAGCCAATACCACTCTCACATCCGAGAGCAAACCATGTGTGGAATCCTCGACACACAATAGACAACTGCTGCTGTAGAAAATTCAGCGCTCATAATTTCAAAATTTTGATATAATTAACGCGTTCAAAACATGCCAAAACCTCAAGGTAGATTCCTGGATCACATGTATCTGAGTCAGGGTGTGAGAGATATGCCAAAAACCTCCGTTTTTGGCCCAAAAACGTAGCATAAACTGCCAAAAGAGGGCTAAAAAATGCAGCTCCTGAAGCGTATCTCAAATGAGGTTTTTGATGGCTCAAATGGCTCCAAAAGGAGGGTAAAACCTCAGGACACCTATTGTAAACGCTCTCGAAAAGCTGAATTTGCCGATGCCGAAGTCGAAACCTGTTTGCACTCTTGAAAGTGTGCACATGCGGAAGCAATTTTGGGAACGAAACACCTTTGATACCATTTTTGAGTGCGCGAATGCGGTGCGCGCATGGAGAGTGAGTGAGTGAGTGAGAGAGAGAGAGAGAGAGAGAGAGAGAGAGAGAGAGAGAGAGAGAGAGAGAGAGAGAGAGAGAGAGAGAGAGAGAGAGAGAGAGAGGGTGTGGACGGAGCTCCCAAATCTCACTATGTGAGCACAATGTGAAAATCTAAGTGAGAGCTCCTTATTCTTTGTACATACAAAGAATAAGGAGATAAATGTGGGTGACTAGACACTGGCGGCAGACACAGGCAAAGCACGGTGAGGCACACTGCCTTTACCTAACAAGAGTGTCAACTATGGATGGAAAAGAATTGTTGCTGTATGATGATTTACATGCTATGGATGAGTTGCAAGATACATGCATTGAATCATCTCATTTCGTAGAGCCTATTTCAAAAAAGTGAAAGTACTGCTTTATAAATAGGAAGCCAAAAATATATGTGAACCTTCTAAGAAATCCAATCAAGCATCCTTACCATCTGCCCAGCTCATTTCAACCATAGATTGTTGCTCTAGACGGTGTTGTAAATATGCCAATCGAGATAAGGTCATGTCTATGCGCAATGAATTTTGGGGACAGAGTTTGCAAAATAGAACCAACTATGTGTATGATACAATGTTGACTTCTTGGCGTGAGAACAAAACAACTACAAAGAGCTGCTATGTATTTTCTTTTAATGGAAATGAGATTTGCACTAGAGCTTGGAACGAAATTCATGGCATTCCAAAAACTTCCTTTTATCGTTACCGTGAACAATTTGAGAATGGGGTTCGACGTGTAGTGCATGGTAATGATGGTTTCATAAGAAAAGGAAGGGACCATACATAAATGGGAAGGGCATTGATATGCTCTTTTGTTGAGTAAAACTCAGAGAGAATGCCACATAAGAGTAGAACTATGGAGGATGGTACTAGGGAAACCTTGCTTGCAATACCGACCACGTACAAGCAAATAGACATTTTACATGATGTCAATAAAACGCTCGAAGGTATGAGTCTCAAGACAATGTCTAGCACTACATTCAATAGGGTTTGGAATACAGAGTTTGCTAATGTGACCTTGTAAAAAACAAGTGAGTTCTCCAAATGTGTTGTGTGTAGTCAGATAAAGTCTTGACTAGAGTCAACAAAGGATGATGAGCAGATTGCATGTTTGAAGGATGAACGTAGAATTCACATGATGCAACAACAAAGTTGTAGGAATGTGTATTATAGATGGCGTAAGTTCTCGTAATTGCAAAAGGATAAGTATTTCTGTATTATACATGATAAAATGGACCAGAAAAAGACAACAATACCTAGATTTCATGTGAACTCAAAAGACTATGCGAATGCACTACATGTATCATTAACAAGTATGATAACACATGGACATGGTCATGGGATGTGTAAGGACATGGGTCCTACGGGCAAGGTCACCGGCACGGCCGGACAGTGTGTACGCTAGGGGGAGGCTATAAGATATCACGGTTGGGTGGAGACTAGCACACGCATTACCACCGCCCTTTCACTGGTATCTAAGATACTTTTGGGAAAGGGAAAAGAGGGTTGCATGTGCATGTGATGTGCTGCTTCTCTCCCACAATGACGTCTCCGTTGTGCACAACACACGTACACAGACAGCGACATCCAACTGCAACCTCCCCACCTACGCTCTCCACAGCGCACAACCAAGGAAAACTCGATCGGCAACTCTACGGCACCGAGGTTATGAAGGCTCCGTTGGCGCCTTTGGCTGTGCTCGTAGGAAGGCCCTCTTAACCCTTGCATGAAGGAGGGTTGAACCCACCCCATGAGGGTAAGAGGCCAACACTTTACCATCAAGCTATTGAGCCTTGTCGTGTATAACAAGGAAAGATAGCATACTTCTGATGGCAAGAAAGCTAGAAGGAAAGGGAAAGCTTCAAACTTAAAGGAAGTAGTTTCACCCTTACTTTTCACTTCTTATGGAAAAGCAAGTTTTCCTCCAAAAATTCTTTTTTCCTCAAGGAGGTAGCTTCAAAGTGAATAAAAGCCTTCACAGAAATGACAAGTTTTTGTGAAGAATCCACGAAGGTGTTCTTACAACGAACGATGCATAAAGCGCTACAATTTTTGCAAGGCCAGGTTCGCATGTGATGTAAATCGCCGAGCATAAAAAACACAGAGACTTCAAGCTTTGCAATATACAAGTTGACGTTTTTGTTCTCTCTTTATATTAGTGTGTGTTTACCATGGCCAATGAGGATATCCCACCTACGTACACTTTTGATTTTGAGCACGTAGATCAAAATCAGGGCACCACAGGTGCTGCCGTCACTAATATGCATGACGATGATGATCTAGGAGATCATGGTCTTGTAGATATGGCTGCTTTCAAAATTTTGGAAAATTGCCAAAGCGTGCTTGAACGCAACCTTTTTGCACTCAATGAAAATGTTACAAATCTTCCTGAGATACTTGTGAAAACTATGAATTCACAGATGGCTCAAGGAGCCACAAGTGGCACAATTCAAGGAAACCAAGCTCACACGACTCAAGGAGTCCAAGAGACAAGTGCTTCAAAAGATGCAGAAGGTAGCAATGCCTTGCTTAGGAATATCACCATTCCCGAGTTTCACAGGGAAGAGCATGATCGCAACAAGGATGGGCTCAATACGTTCTTCAATTCATAGATTGAGACACACCCCGGATATAAAGACGGTTGTGGAAACAAGTCTATCTCTTAAAGGCAAGGCCTATAAGTGGTGGATGACATTTCCAATAGATGCTCGTCCTCCGTCTTGGGCTACAAGTCAAGCTTCTTTTCCAAAACGGTTTTTGGACTCCAATGAAGAAGATAAGAATTGGTTAGCATGGAATGCATGCCGCATGTCTTGCCTCTCTCTCATACAATACCTTTTGAAGTATCGGAAAATCATATTAAAACTAGAAGGTCTATATGAATTTCAAAAGATACGGGGTTTTAATAGGGCTCTTGACAAAGACTATCGTCTTCATGTCAAGACCCAACATCCAAAAACTTTGGAAGAAGCCATCAGACATGCCCAAAGATATGATGATGATCAAGAGAGGAAGGGAAATGTTCCCTACTCTAAGAATAATTTTGCTAAGAGCAATGTGGCTAAGAGACAATGGCAAGGTAGATCTCCCATATGTTCAAAGAGGAATAAGAGACAATCTATCTCTCCACACCCACAAGAGGCTAAGAGGCCTAAGCAATCATGAGATACTCCACATGGGTCTCTCAGCACTGCTGATTTTGAGCGTGCAAAGAAACACAATTTGTGATTCAGATGTCTTTTGGACCAACATAACAACAAGGATTTTCCTCTTTTGCAAGGCAAAGAAAAGGCCATGCACACAGTACAACGCCTCATATTAGATTCATCTCCTAAATATTGTGTTGTAGAGGTTCTTCATATGGAAGAAAAGCACAAGTGTTGTGTGTCTTCTTCTATGTGGTAGCCCACCTTTGGCCCCCATGAGTTGATTCGCATGCATGGCACTATTAACGGACAACGTGTTCATATTTTAGTGGATGATGGTGCAACTCATAACTTCTTGAACTATAAGCTCGTCAAGGAATTGAAGCTTACATAGACTCCCTACTCTCACAAGTATGTAATCGAGCAGATGTCTGGCAATGATAAATGATAAAGAATTATGGGACACGATAGTTCAAGGGGTTGAGCTTATTGTTCAAGATCATACGACGACCCCGGGGGATTCACCATGGAAAACTTACTGAACCATGTAAGTGCAGGGGAGGGGGTTTTTTTAACAAGTTACATAAGCGTATAATTTAGGGGTAGGCCCCCAACAATTTATCTCCCAAGCTTAAAAATAAGGGAGGGGGGTATCCTATGTGTGTGTGTGTGTGTGTGGGGGGGGGGGGGGGGGGGGGGGGGGGGGGGCAAAGTGAGAAAAGGGAAAAATGAGAGGACGTTTTTTTGTTTCAAAATCATGGCTTCCCGAAAGAGTCTTCCCTTGACCTTGTGAGTCAATAGCTACAAAGATACATTCAAGAACTAACACTGCTTTGTATCAATTTCTTGTTTTGTGATTATAATTCATTTGCTGGGGGATGAAAGCTATAAAGAGTTTGTCTAGATGAAAATTTACATGGAGAACCTAACACAAATTTATAACCATGTTTTTGAGTAATTTAGATAGGTCAAAGTTGGACGAGTAGCCAGAGTGCGGGCTAATCGGCCACATAGTTCGAAAGTCAAACTAAGATACATTGAGGGTACATCTAGTTATCAATAGAAGTGGTTCCTTAATATGTTGCCAGTAATTATGCTACACGATCTTTGACTAATTTTACTTAGCTAGATCATGTGAGACCTAAATTTTATATGTAAGATAGGGGTATGATAGTTTTCTTCATTGATTGGTGTATAAGTGTAGAAAGGGGGGTCATATTCCCTAATAGGAGTCGTATATTGGGGTTTTATCAAAGTTGTCCGCTCGCAGGTGGCGCCCCATTTTGTATATAGAGTGCATCCCCTGGGACGATGACCCTTGACTTTTAAGTTATGAACATGGACCGTGTTGATGTAGTTTTAGGATGGGAGTGGCTACATGGTTTAGGAAACACATTGCACACTAGTTATGAACACAACTCCTTATCCTTTATGGCCAATGTTAAACATGTGCTTTTGCTTGGTGAGAAAAATATACCATCTGCACCTCTTATATGTACAACGGAGCTTTTTCTTTTGCAGAAAGTAGATTTAATAGATGAAGTCTTTTTGTGTTACTGCTTGTCTCCAAGACTTGTGAATTCTCAAGAGCAAAGTGCTGCGAATTCTAGTAATGGTATGCAAAGTGAATTCTAATGATAAGCAAAGTGTTAGCAAATCTAGCAAGCAAAGTGATCTCAATTTTAATTCTATTGAGAAATGTGTAGCTATTGTAAAACAAACATCACAGGAATTACAAGATTCTCCATCCCAACATAACTCTAGTTTACTTTATCCTTTTGCACGACAAAAGCTAACTCACTTACTCACAGAGTATAGTGATGTATTCTCAAGTGATTTACCACCGGGTTTACCCCTTACACGTGATGTGCAACATGGCATAGATGTCTTGCCAGGCACTAAACCGGTGAGTAAACCACCTTATGGTATGAGTGCTAAAGAAGACAAGGAGGTTGAGAGTCAGTTGGATGACTACCTCGCCCGTGGTTTCATTAGACCTAGCACTTTTCCTTGGGTATCACCAATTCTATTGGTAAAAAATAAAGATCGTGCTATGTGCATGTGCGTAGATTATCACGGATTAAACGCCACAACCATCAAGAACAAGTATCCTCTGCCTCAAGTGGATGAGTTGTTTGATCAACTTCATGGGGCAAGATACTATACAAAGATAGATCTTCACTCAGTTTACCATCAGGTGTGTATCCTTTTGTAAGATATCTCTCAAACTACCTTTATAACACGGTTTGGGCATTTTGAATTTTTGGTTATGCATTTTGGTTTAACCAATGCTCCAGCTACATTTATGAAACTCATGGATAGTGTCTTATGTCCCTATCTTGGAAAATTTGTTGTGATTTTTCTTGATGACATTCTCCTTTAGAGTAAGACTGAAGATGAACACATAGAACACTTACGATTAGTGTTCGAACAGCTATGAGCTCACGCTTTGTATGCTAAGCAAAACAAGTGCAATTTCTTTAAAACAGAGATACATTACCTCGGTCATGTGATCTCTTATTCTGGCATCAAGATGGACACAGACAAGGTCGTTGCCATTCTTCGATGGCCACATCCCAACACGATTGAGGAGCTTCAAATATTCTTAGGCATGGCTGGATTTTATCGACAGTATATCCGTGATTATGCCAAAATCATTGTTCTTATGGAGGATCAATTTAAAGCAAAAGGTAAGACCTGTTCTTGGAAAGAAGCCCAAAAATGCAGTTTTAAATAGCTCAAGGTATCTATAGCCACTGCTCCCATCCTAGCAATCATTGACCCACTTAAGCCGTTTGTGGTAGCGATTGATGCTAGTGATAAAGCAATTGGTGCCGTACTTCTTCAGGAGGGAAGATCTATAGCCTTTTCTCAAGGCTTGGTGAAGCTTACAGGTGATGGATTGTCAATGTCAAAAGCAAGGTGGGTAGATCTTACAGAGGAAACTACAAGTGAGAACTTCATAGACATATATATTGAGGTCTTTAAGAAAGTCACTCAATATTTGGGTAAATTGAGTAGCACAAAGAAGAATAAGAAGTGGAAGAATGACGATATAGGTAAAGTAAGTCAAGCTAAGAATCTCAAAGAAAGTGAGAATCCCTCACTTGGAGAAAATAGTGCAGATGTGGTGCAAGAAGATCTTTCAATTATACCCTTAGAGACTCAACATGATTACCTAGATGGTGAATATAAAGTTCACTTAACTGTAGCTATACACACTTTGAAAAGCTAAAACATACAACTAGAAAGGCGCCTTACCATAAAACCAACCTTGAAGATGTAAATATCGGTAACTTGTTAAATACTAAAGGAAAGATTAGTAAAAAACAAGCGATAAGAACTGATAACCTTGGGTGTTGCCTTTGCAATCTAAACCCCTTGGTTGACCTCTACAATGTCAAATCGATTGGTTGGACTTTCGATGGACACTGCTAAAACTAGCACAATTAACTTATATAATTTGCCATATATAACGTTAACTCAAGTATATAAACACAAAAAATGATATGCAATGTTGAGATTCTAGCAGTCAAATGATATGAGGTTTTTTTAAAGCACTTGTTTTGATAGGCAAAATAGCCCTTGACAAAAAAATAGGTGTCATTTTTACGCCTTGATGTGAGTCCAGATCTCACTTTAAAAGCTCTACATCTCTACGCTTTAAAAGAAAAAAAACATAAGCACAAAGAATTGAATTAAAATAGCACCCCTAAGCTCTACCTCCCTAATCTTTAGAGCCCACTTTAAAAATTCTACATCTTTAAAATCCAAAGCCCCATTTACAAATTTAAAACTCTAGATCCCTAAACTGTGTTGAACTCTATTGTCTAACCAAAAGAGAAAGATCTTGATAAAGAAGTTGCAAAAACTTCTAAGAGTGGATAAGAAGGATATGTTAGAATTGCACACTATTTTAAATTTGGAGTGTAATTTACCCAATTTATCCTAGTTGACCAATACAACCTTGCACTAGAAGCCTAAAAATGCAGATCCTTGTTAGACATGTATGTAAAATACCTTTAGAAGCAGTTTGCAGGGCACTCTAGACCAATCTCCACTCCAGCAGACTTGATGCCGTATAATCCAATTACAAAAATGCTTCTCCAAATAGTTGAAGTGCATGGAGACAAGATAGATACATACCACTATTGGATTCTCTCTAGCCAACATTCCATCATAGAAGCTAGAGCTTTCTTGCGCAACAAGAGCACTAAGTATGCTTCCAAGCAAGAGTTCTACAAGTTTAGAATTGCAAGGATAGTGGTAGATGCTCCCAAAGAGGTTGTTGTTTGCATATCCAAAATGGAGAACATGGAGAGAATAATAGCATTGAAGCAAAAACCTTATGTGGAGGTCTTAAAGCATGGTCATAGTTAGTGGATTTCCTACTCTAAACCTGCAAAACCCAAGGCACGAGTTCCTATTGGTCATGTGATGCGAGCACCTTGGGATGTAAGTTTCACTTCCCTATGCTCATTTTCTTTATAGACACGTCTTGAAATAAAGTTATTTTCTTTTTGTTTATTTTGAATGCCTTTGTAAATGTGGCTAAATCACGTTCAACCATCAATCATTTGCCAATAGAGAAGGACACATGGTCATGTATGATGATGAAATCTACGACCAATGGGTAAACATCTTGGAGAAGTATAAGGAATCGGATGCTCGTAGGAAACAACCATGCATAAAAACTTCTAGATGCCTAAAAGGTTTAGAGGATAGTGATGTCAAGTTACTACAACTGTGAGCTGATAGAAGAGAAGATATGCTTACTGAGGCAACCACATCAAGCAGACATGTTTGACCTCTCTGCACGTGCAATGAAATTAAAGCAGACCAAGATTTTTATGGCTCAAATGTTAGTGGTGTTTAAAGAGGTAGATCTGTCTGTAGCAGTCACCTCATGGGAAGAATGTAGGTTTCAGAATGTAAGTCTCATTATGACATTATAGATAAGATCTACAAATCTCTCTTCATAAGCTGTACTCAATGGATTAATATTGAGCTACAAAAAGCAAAGGAGAAACAACCACTTCTTGAAATCACCAAGGGGTATGTGCAATGGATCATTGCACAAAAGAATGGCACTTCTACTTTGCAATTCACTTTACCATGGACAATCAAGTGCATTGGAAAGAATTTGGAAGGCATTGAGTTTCTTTGCAGTGAGAATAGCTCTATAATTTTTGTTGGTGTCTGTATCATAGAGACAACACACAAAAGTATTATATCTAGTGGTTGGAGTGCTATCCAATTTTCTAAAGTAATTGATGTAGTATGGCACATCAACCATTAGAGTTTGTAATCGCTGGCTTAGTCAAGTATCAACATGCTGCCTCCCTAGAGAAGGCAATTTCTAAAAAATCTAGATGGTATGAAATGCATGTTCTATCTTTGAGATACTTAATAGCATTAGAGACCGTCCAAACATGTGCTCTTCATGAAGTATATTTTGGGGTTTGGGCATTCTTTAGTCAAGGAGAGAAATACACCAACTATTCAACTGTTAAAGAGTCATTGTTGGAGCCAATGCATTCTCTCTGCATCAACGATGACAAGTATGATGATGTGACCACAACCAAAGACTTTTTTTGCGTCGTGCAATCAAATGCATCCGTTTCAAAGAAGATGATCAAGTAATAGACATCTTCTCATTAGGCTATGGGACTATAGATGCACTACAACAACAGAGAAAGGTAATATCAATTGCTTGTACCGATGATCAAATGACGCAATTGGAAGCTCTTTGCCATTCCACAGTGGATAAAGACCCTGATCTTTGAAGGTGGAAAAGTGTAGATACCATAAAGATTGTGGATTCCAAGGAGTCAAAGGAAGAAGGAATTGAAGAACCATTGGATACAAGTGCTGATGCCATTCTAGAAAGTCTACAAGAAACAAGTTAAGCTAGCCATCCATGATATTATATCATTGATTCTTAGATTGTTACATTTATCATTTTATCTTTTTTTTTCCATTTCAAATCCACCCATGTTGTTCAAAACATTGATATTTAGTTTGTTCTTTTTCTCAATTTATTTAAAAAATTTCAACTGGTGAGTTTGCGTTTTTCCATAATAAATGTATTGAGTCAAATAGCACCCTACATATATATGGTCATAAGATATATTATGTAATACTTTAAAGCTAAGTGAACATAAGATGCTTATTTTAATCCATTTATAGTGTGTCGGATAAAGCTATGGGTTTGGTTAGAGCACCCTATAACTTGAGGATCATAGAGTTATTTGTAGACATGTCCCCGTATGGACTTAGGGCCATAGGATCCCCCAAAAGCATTTGGACTACCCTACAACCTTAAGGCCATAGGGTGATGGCATAGAATCTCTAGAAGGGAACATGACCATTTGGGATACCCTACAACCTTAGGGCCATAGGGTGCAAATCACTTGGCTGTCTATGGAGACACCTTATAACATATCACATGATACCCTATGTCCTTCAGGCCATAGGGTGGTTATTCTAGCTCACCTAAAAACTATTTAAGAGTCTCAAAAAATTTGTCCTTTGGCCTAACTATCTTGTTAAAGATCTTAGGGTCATAGTGTGCTGATTCTAGACCAAACTTATGGGGACGAAGATATGTCAACTTATTGCCTTGGAATCATAAGGTTCATATACAATAGGAACATAGATTCCGTAGCTTGTGATTAAGGTTTTAATATTCTTGTGAGAATAAAATGAGCTAAAAAAGTCATAAAAGTTTTTTGGCTGCAAAATTACAAAATGAGATTGTGAATAGCTAATTTATAATCATCTTAAATCATATCTTAGGTTGAGTGTAAATTCTTTTATTGTGAATTGATGGTGTACGCATTTCAAATTATTATCTTTATATCGCAAATAGCTAGATTAAATGTATATTTGATATTTGTTAAATATGTCAAATACTTTCCTAGATAATGAACATCAAATATCAAAGTGCATGGTTTATAAAACATTTGTTTATTGGTTTATGTGAAGATCTAATTCTTCAATTGCAACAAGGTTTTATTCAAAGAAAGAGAGTGTGAGTATCTTGGTCAGATATATGGTTTTGTTTCTCTTCTGGATGATGTATGGACATCTTGAATTTATTTTAATAGAGGGAAGCTAAGACTAGTATAGTTTTTTAGCTTGTCTTATAGAAACTAGAACATTGTATCAAGGTGTATTACAAAGCAATGGTTGTATAATGTATGAGAATTGCTGTAGTTTGTCAACAAGATTGTATATGTAGTGGTTAAACCCAAGACAAGCAAATGCATTGAAGTGTAAAGCTTAAACCTATCAATGATCTTTGTGGATGTGCTTGCACTTTTAAAAAGGTTCCTTTTTAATTTCGTGACCTTGATTAGTTTTTTGAGGATTTTTTTGTAACATATTAAAGATGTGCCACCCTTTAAATTCTTTTAAAACTTCTAGCATCCAATACTTTTGAGGATTCTGTCAGACAACCAAATTTACATAATTTTATTGAGAACATTGAGAAAAGTAAATGTGTTATCAAATTTAATAATATACAAAAGAATTTTTTGTGATCATGTGACTTTAAATTCAAAAAAAAACTTGAAGATGACGACTTGACAATCTATCTATTGTTTAAAACTAGCACCTACAAAGCTATTGTTGATTCTCCTTTCAATGCTCCCCTTTGCACTTTAAAAACTATTGTTGGTGTTATTTGTACCCTTCCCTTTTCATAAGTACACAGGTTATTTGTTCAATTTCAATTTCCTTTTATAGTATACACAAGGACCCTATGGTTTTAAGGCCATAACGGTAGCATAGTTTAGCTCTTTTTGTAGTCTTCAAGATGTGTATTAATAGCATCACACGTTTTTAGCTTCTTTGGGTGTCTTGTGTGATGGTCCAAGTGACACTTAATAAGCAAAGAGAAATAGGATCTAAATAACACTAAAGGCTACTATGCTCAAAGATTACCATGTTATGGTCATAAAACCATATAATGGGTATCCTATTGCCCTAAGCCATAGAGTCCCAATATAGATCGTATAAAAATATAGTTCGGTCACCAATGGCCTTGGGCCATTGAGTTTTCTCCACTTGTAGTACATTAGGATGTTAAAGGACACCTTTTTCACCCTATGGCCATAAGTCCATAGGGTTGTCTAACTATGATCTATGTTATTATGAACCCTTATGGCCCTTGGTCCTTAGGGTACTAATACATAAAAATAAAGCTATAATATAGTAGACTCAAAACAAAGCATGTTATGGTCATAAAAATCATATACAGGGTACCCTCTATGGTTCCACAACCAAAGGGTGTCAACATGGATTCTCTAGAAGGGTTCTTTTCATATGTATTATGTTATTCCCTTGATGCACCTTGGCCACCCTATGGTCTTAGGGAAATAAGGCTCCAATAAACAGAGAAGGCACCCTTTGTCTCACTAGGATCTACATAATGCTAAGTAAATAGGCAAAGGAGTTGTTTCACTAAACGATATCATATGGTCCAAAGGCTATAGATTAGTTCTTTTCATGTATAAACTAATCCACAAATGCTATGTGGCCTTAGTGCCATATAGTGGTGCATACAAAAACTACCCTATGGCGCCTTAGGGCCATAGGGTACTACATGCAAAAAGTACCCTACAATGTTAAGATTATAGAGTTTTCTCTTTTTTTTATGCCTGCAAAAGTTACCCTACAATCCTGAGGTTTTACAGTACTCCATATATGTCCTATGGCCTTAGGACCATAGGGTGACACATTCAAAAAGTACCCTACTACAATCCCAAGGTTATAGAGTTCTCTCTATATTATATATTCAAAGATCCTATCCCTCTGGCCCTAAAGACAAAGATAGACATATTTTAGGCTCTTATAGATTCTTAAAGATACCAACACAGAGCCATAGGATGAAATATGTTTTTCTTAAATAAACTTATTATCAACACTCTCTACTCTAGAAATTCTATGGCCCTTGGGCCACATGGTGCAAATATAGAGGTGCATCCTATAGGCTTAAGGCTATAAAGTTTTCTCCATTTTATACATATAAAAAATCTTATCCATGTAGCCCTAAGACCATGAAAAGGTGTATTCTAAGCTCTTATAAAATTTTCAAGAAACATAAAGAGAGTATCTATGTAGTTTCTTCAAGAAACATATGATCAATGTCATGCGTCACAAAAAAACATAGAGTGTCAAAGTAAAATCTCTCCAAGAGTATTTAGGTCATCAAGGGTACCTATATGGGCACCATGGTAGCCCTATGGTCCTAGGGCCATGAGAACTCTCAACCTATAGTGCTTGAGCTTATACATTGGTACACTTTGGTCCTAGGACTATATTCAGATCTCTCTTTTGATCAGAGGGAAACCTAAGGCTCTTGAGTCATATGGATCTTGGTCCATAGGATCTCTCATTACAATGGACTCCAATCTATGGTCCTTGAGCTTATGCATAAACACCCTGTGGCCCTAGGGCCATATGATCTCTTATTAGAATAGAGGAAAACGTACAGCCCTAGGACTAGAGAGAAGCCTAGGTGTCAATGTAAAAGCCCTCAAAAAGCATTTAGGTTATTCTAAGGAACCTACATGGTCATGATAGCAGCAGCCCTATGGGCCTAGGGCCACATGATCTCTCATTATATTAGAGTGCAACTTATGGCCCTTGAGCTTGTACATTGGCACCCTAAGGCCCTAGCGCCATCTAATCTCTCATTAGAATAGAGAATAACCTACGGCCCTAGGGCCATAGAGTCTCTCATTACAATAGAGGGTAATCTATGGCCCTTGAGCTTATACATTGCTCAGGGGAGTTCACTATATGTAAAACTACCATATCATGTGCGTTCAAGACATGTTTGTAAAACCCCTTATCTGTGAATTTTGTTAAGAATATAATGTACCCTTTTCTTTTAAAATCTTTAAGTTTTTTTCAAATTTGAAAAAATAATGCCCTTTTGTATATATATTTCTGTAAGTTTCAAGAACTTTAAATACCCTTCTATTGAACTCACGTGATAGGTTGCATGTTTATTAGGTGACCTCCCCGTGATACATTGGCATTCTATGGCCCTAGGGACAAATGATCTCTCATTACAATAGAAGTCAACCTATGGCCTTAGGGCTAGAGAGTGACCTAGGTGAGAATGTAAAAGGTATAAAAGCACATCTAGGCCATTCAAGGGTACCTACACGGGAACCATTGCATCCCTATGGCCCTAGGCCCATAGGATGTCTCATTATAATAAAGGTAAATCCATGGCCCTTGAGATTATACATTTGCACTCTATGGACCTACAAGAGGAGGTTGGCCTATTTGTTAGTATAAAAGCTCTCAAATAGCATTTAGGCTATTCAAGGGCACCTACATGGACACCATGGTAGACCTATGGCCCTAGGGCCATAGGATCTCTCATTGGAAGAGAGCGCAACTTTTGGCCCTTAGGTTATACATTCACATATTCTGGCTCTAACTCCATATGATCTCTCATTAGAATAGAGAGAAACCTATGGCTCTAGGTCCATAGGGTGGCCTAGGTATCAATGTAAAAGATCTCAAAGAGCATTTAGGACATTCAAGGGCATCTACATGAGTATCATGGTAGCCCTATGGCCCTAATACCATAGGATCCTTCATTACAATAGAGCGCGACCTATGGCCCTTGAATTTATACATTGGCACCCTAGGGCCATTGGATCTCTCTCATAAGAATAGAAGGAAACCTAAGGCCCTAGGGCCTCAGGGTGGCCTAGGTGTCAATGTATATAATCTCAAAAATAATTTAGACCATTCAAGGGCACCTAAATATGCACCATGGTAGTCCTATGGCCCTAGGGCCATAAGACCTATAATTGGAATAGAGGACAACCTATGGCCCTTGAGCTTATGGAGTGCCACCCTATGGCCCTAGGTCCATAAGACCTCTCATCAAAATAGAGGACAACCTATGGCCCTAGGATAGTGTGGCCTATGTGTCAATGTAAAATCTCTCAAGGAGCATTTAGAACATTCAAGGGAACCTACATGGGTACCATGGTAGCCCTAGGGCCATATGATCTCTTATTACAATATGGGGCAACCTATGGCATTGGACCTTATACATTGGCACCCTATGACATAGGCCCATATGATCGCTCATCGTCAGAATAGAGGGAAACATATGGATATAGGGCTAGAGGGTGACCTAGGTTCAATGTAAAATCAATAAATGAGAATTTAGGACGTTCAATGGAACCTACATGGGCACCTTGGGCCTATGGCCCTAGGACCATAGGATCTCTCATTCGAATAGAGGACAACATATGGCCCTTGAGGGGCCCTTGAGCTTGTACATTTGTACCCTATGGCCTTAGGGCCATAGGATCTTTGATTAGAATATAGAGAAACTTATAACCTACCCATGCTCACCATCACATGTCCTAGAAAACATAGTGAAATCCGGGCCAATATAGAGGTGAAAAAACATGAGCTTGCAATCCTTAAGGTTCAGAACAAGCAAATTATGGTCATAGGATCATATAGAAAACAACCTATAATTCTAAGTCTAATTTTTCCATTGTAGAGGGTCTAATGGGTATAAAGTACCCTATGGTCCCAAGACTATAATTTTTTTCTATTTTTAATTACCCAGAAAGAAAATGCCTTATGGACCTAAGACCATAGAAGACATATTTTAAGCTCCGAAGCAGTCTTCAAGATACCTACAAATTTCCCTCTATGACCCTTATGTCATAGAGTAAAATGTGTTTTCCTTCAAGAAACCTATTATCAACACCTTGTAGTCAAAGTTGACCATGCAACCATAAGGCCCTTTAGGGTGGTCCTAAGTTTTCCACTAGCTATATTGCAATGACATCCTTGGTCTTATTAAATGTATTTCAGATATCTATTAAGTTTATTTTGAGATAGAAAACTTGTCATTTGGATACTCTATAATTTTCTTCCAAGAGTGTGACAAAGATAACAATAGGTGTCTTTTAAAACTTGCAGTCCTTCAACACAATATTACGATTGACAAAGTTTCACATGAGATTGTTGGTACAAAGGATTTTCAAGATAATGAATCTTTGGAGATTGAGGTTGACAAAGTTTCACTTGAGATTGTTGGAACAAATGATTTTCAAGAAATCGAACCTTCTGAGAAAGAATCTATGGATTTCCATAGTAACAAGAGAGTTCTTGAAGAAGTTAACAAAATCCTACAAGTTCCTAGAGGTCAACCATTGCAGCCATTGGAGAATAATTTAAAGAGTGATGCTATGGAAGTAGAAGATTCTATGGATCTCCATAGCAGCCAAAGAGTTCTTGAAGATGTTGAAAAAAATCTACAAGTTCATGAAGGTTAACCATTGCAGCCATTGGAGAAGAATTTGAAAAGTGATTCTATGGGAGTAGAAGGTGATGCAAGTTCCTCAAAATATACAAGGTCAAAAGAATAATCCATCCAGAACATTTTAGTAGCTCAAGATCTGGGAACTAGGGTGCATGGTGATTTGGACCTTGCATCCAATGTGACAGACCAATGCTAACTATAATATTGAGCTTGGGTGGATTGCTTTTGAGATGATGCTGGCACAAGTCCAAAAAAATGAAGAGCTTAAAGTTTCAACATGAGTATATTGTTTTACGACCAGGATGCATTGAGTTTTTAAAGACACTACTTAGTAATTTCAATGTTGGGATATGGTCATTTGCTAATGATACACATGTAATGGACATCGTCAAGATTCTAGAGGAGGCTGGAGAAAAGTTTCCATTCTTTATGATTTGGGGACAAAGTCAATGTTAATCATGTGAAGAATCAAGAATCATTCGCCCAGATAATCTAGGAGTAGAATCACTTTTCAAACTGTTGGCTATTGCATCAACAAAATTTGGGATTGATGCAAAAATAATGCTTCTAGTAGATGATGCACAATCAAAGGATGTGTTAATCCTGCATTGAATTGTATTTCTCCGCCATTATTCAATGTTGATGAGGAGGATAATATCCTCCTTGGGGATTTGTTGCCATATATTCAAGCTCTTCATCATGTCAATGACATTCACACAATTACAAGCTCTTATTTATATGGACAAGCACCCATAGTGCAAGGAATGAACTTTATAATCATGTTAACAAGGTTGTTGTAGAGTGGAAAGAGAAAAATTTGGTTTGTCTAGGGAAAACCTACTCCACATGCAGACTATCAGAAGCTTTCCGTCCTCTCGACGATGAAAAAGATGCTACATCTAGCAATAGTGAAATTTTGACTTGAAGTCATGACAAGAAAACCCTAACAATTGATCGAGAAAAAGTGAGTCTTTTAAAGAGTATGAAACCTTTATCAGCCTTAAAAGGTATTGAAGCAATTATGCTTGCTCAAAAATTGGGATACAAGGAGCCTGCTATCAAAGTACACGAGGCCAATAATTATATAAAACATTTAAAGATATAGTATAATCTCAACTAGATCTCCATTGAGGAGATGATCGAGTAGATTTTTGTAATATTATGGAATCAAAAAGCTCTTCATGTATTTTTCAGAGTGCTTATGCAAATTTGTCTTTCAATGTTATATGTAATTTTTGACTTTGATGTTCCAAATGCTCAATTTTAGTTTTTTGACAGATTTAAATGTTTGTTGTTTTACAATTTGTATCCATTGCACCATCAAGGACAATCTACATGTCCATAAGGCCATATGTTATGTTATGAGCTTAGGGGATTTTCATTTTATAGTATCAACACCCCATGAACCTAAAGCAATACATTGGATTATTTTCTTTCACAAGATACCTACTGATTGTGGCTAATAATAAGTGTCCTTAGGTCCTAAGGTTTCTAACAAGGCACTTAGTATCCCTATATAGATAGCTTCAATAAAAAGCATGGGCCTTTTAGGACAAATAATATTCTTTTTGACATTCTTAAAGTGCCTATATGTTATTTAAAAATGGCACCTTATGGCCTTTGGGTCATAGAGATCCGTTTGTTCTTTGGCCACACTTTAACAAAGTGTGGCCATATGAAGCCATAATATTGGCATTGTATGATCCTACATATGGCCACACTAGTTTATCCACAAAAAAACTCTATGATCTTAAGCCCAAAGATTGTTGTATTAACTTTTACAAGACTTTTTATTAATTGTAATCATAGAATGTGATGTAATTTGCACCTATGGCATTAGCACCCTATGACCATAAGGCCATAAAGTGACATATATTATTCCAAAAAGCACTTACCTTATGTGGCTTGGAATTAGAACCCTTTAGCCTTAATATCATGGGAGGCTATCTCTAAGCTACTTAATGAAAAGCACAAACTTCTTAATTGCAAACTAGAAAGAAAGGCATAACTCTCTTAGGCCACACTTAGGCTCCATCTATTGACATAGGTAAAGGAGGATACTATACTTTCAAGGAACAAAATAATATTTGAGAATCTTACAAAGAATTTATGTAATTTGGAATCACAGATTCCTATGATCCTAGGTCCATAGAAGACAACATATCCACACCATATGGTATCATAACCCTATGCACTTGACGCCATAAGACAAAAAGGTGCTCTAATGAGAACTCACTAGAGGGTATCCTATAACCTCAAAGATACTACGTCTTCTATTATTGATTTTTGATGTCATTCTTGGGCATGTTTTAGAAACAGTTTTGCTATTATAATGTCATAAATTAGGAGAGTTTCATCTCATATTACATCAAGTATCTCATTCAAGTGGAACAATGATTTGATAAGCTACCAACTTCTTTCAAACAAAAGAGAAAATCTCAATTAATAAATAGGTTCAAAAAATCGTTAAATTTTGGATTGATGAAGTGACTCCTATGTGAGGAGACATCTCTCACTTAAGTAACCTTGATAATATAATTGTTTGATGCTCCCATCATTTTTTCTTAGTACTTGTTTTATTTTAGGTGATAAAAACTACCAAAAAGATGTTGACAATTGATAGTGCTACCAAAATGGTGTTTGTTAAACACCCTCTATCTTGGAGATACTATATTCTTGCACTTAGTACTTTGTTGTACATGAAATAAAGAGTATAAATTTTATAAAACGAGTTGTTGGAAATATTTGTGCACAACCCATAGTTGGTGTAATAAATTCTCTCTCTCTCTCTCTCTCTCTCTCTCTCTCTCTATGTGAGGAGACATCTCTCACTTAAGTAACATTGATAATATAATTGTTTGATGCTCCAATCATTTTCTTCTTAGTACTTGTTTTATTTGAGGTGATTAAAACTACCAAAATGATGTTGACAATTGATAGTGCTACCAAAATGGTGTTTGTTGTTGTGAACACCCTCTATCTTGGAGATACTATACTTCTTGCACTTAGTACTTTGTTGTACATGAAATAAAGAGTATAAATTTTATA